>NC_048573.1:38203008-38428008 GCF_013265735.2 Oncorhynchus mykiss
GAGAGAGACCGTGAGACAAAGAGAGAGAGACAGTGAGACAAAGAGAGAGAGAGACAGTGAGACAGAGAGAGAGAGACCGTGAGACAAAGAGAGAGACCGTGAGACAGAGAGAGAGACAGTGAGACAGAGAGAGAGAGACCGTGAGACAAAGAGAGAGAGAGACAGTGAGACAGACAGTGAGACAAAGAGAGAGAGAAAGAACGTGAGAGAGAGAGAGAACGTGAGAGAACGCGAGAGAGAGAATGTGAGAACGCACGCGAGAGAGAGAGAGAGAGAGAGGCCGCCGTAGGCAGACATGGCTCTCAAGAGAAGACAGGCTATGTGCTCACTGCCCACAAAATGAGGTGGAAACTGAGATGCACTTCCTAACCTCCTGCCCAATGTATGACCATATTAGAGAGACATATTTCCCTCAGATTACACAGACCCACAAAGAATTCGAAAACAAATCCAAATTTGAAAAACTCCCATATCTACTGGGTGAAATTCCACAGTGTGCCATCACAGCAGCAAGATTTGTGACCTGTTGCCACGAGAAAAGGGCAACCAGTGAAGAACACACACCATTGTAAATACAACCCATATTTATGCTTATTTATTTTATCTTGTGTCCTTTAACCATTTGTACATTGTTAAAACACTGTGTATATATATATAATATGACATTTGTAATGTCTTTACTGTTTTGAAACCCCTGTATGTGTAATGTTTACTGTTAATTTTTGTTGTTTTTCACTTTATATATTCACTTTGTATGTTGTCTACCTCACTTGCTTTGGCAATGTTAACACATGTTTCCCATGCCAATAAAGCCCTTGAATTGAATTGAATTGAATTGAGAGAGAGAGAGAGAGAGAGAGAGAGAGAGAGAGAGAGAGAGAGCGAGTTACAGTAGAGGTGTGGTGTGGTGGTACTAGGGTGGTGGTTGTAGTGTCTTGGCTGTATTGGTGGTGTGATGGTAGTAGAGTGGTGGTTGTAGTGTCTTGGCTGTATTGGTGGTGTGATGGTAGTAGAGTGGTGGTTGTAGTGTCTTACTGTAGTGGTGGTGTGGTGGTACTAGGGTGGTGGTTGTAGTGTCTTGGCTGTAGTGGTGATGTGATGGTAGTAGAGTGGTGGTTGTAGTGTCTTGGCTGTAGTGGTAGTGTGGTGGTACTAGGGTGGTGGTTGTAGTGTCTTGGCTGTAGTGGTGGTGTGATGGTAGTAGAGTGGTGGTTGTAGTGTCTTGGCTGTAGTGGTAGTGTGGTGGTACTAGGGTGGTGGTTGTAGTGTCTTGGCTGTAGTGGTAGTGTGGTGGTACTATGGTGTTGGTTGTAGTGTCTTGGCTGTAGTTGTTGTAGTTTGGTGGTTAGGGATCAATACAGACTGATCCTCATTGCTGACAGCCCATTTCACATCCCTGTCTGGTCCGTTTTGTCTGTCTAGGCACAACAGATATGTGCTGACACAAAGAAACTCTACACTGTGCCCTGTGCAATGTTGGTGTGCATGTGTGCCACACAAAAGCTCTTGCTCCTATATTCACATAATGAGATTTCGAGTGTATTAGTACATCTGCACTGTGCGCGTGTGTGTGTACAACATGTTTGTGTGTTCGTGCATGTGTACATGTGTTTGTGTGTATTCATCTGTGTTTGCATGCAAGTGTGTGTGTGTGATCTTGTGTGTGTGTGTGAGCGAGTGTGAGAGGACATAGCCAGTAGGGTGGATATAGATGTCCAGACAGTATTTGTAGAGGGATTGCTCTGATGGTCTGGGTGAGAGGCTGCAGCAGTAAG
This sequence comes from Oncorhynchus mykiss, assembly GCF_013265735.2. Taxonomy (NCBI): domain Eukaryota; kingdom Metazoa; phylum Chordata; class Actinopteri; order Salmoniformes; family Salmonidae; genus Oncorhynchus; species Oncorhynchus mykiss. The sequence goes on from NC_048573.1 coordinate 38,204,784, forward strand.
ATTACCAAGGCTAGGTGTCTGGGGTGTAATGCCCTCCATCCCTTCATTAGAGTTATTTACTTCACCAAGCACCACAGGACACACACACACACTATAAATGCATTAACTCCACCGTGGCGTGTCGGTGTGTGTGTGTGTGTGTGTATGTTCCATCCAGGAATAATTACAGAGAGATTAACGCTGGAGATGTGTTGGGCAGGGTCAGTGAGGGCCAAACGCACACGCGTTCAGCCTGAACATCAGAGTAGAGAAGGGCATTGGTGTGTGTGTCACTATGGAGCAATGCATACATAAGCATGTGTGTGTGTGTGTGTGTGTGTGTGTCTAAATATTTGTATATGTCAGATGTAGATGTTCATTCCCCCCATGGCCAGTCTGTGGGGTGTGTCCCATTCTCGCTCCTCCACCCATCATCCATCCCACCATCCTTCCTCGCCGTCTCTCCCATCATCCATCCATCTCTCTGTTGCTGTCACACACAGTTTCCTGCTGTTCAACACTTTGCCTCTGCACTTTGGTCCATTCACAGGGGAGGCACGCAATAAAGAGCCACTTAGACATTGACAAAGGAATATGTACACAGTCTCCTGTCTAAAACAACTGTTCTGTCTGTCATTGACCACCGAGAAAAACAGCCAGTAATTGGACAATGTTTAACGAGCAGCTTCGGATCATGAATAATTTGTTGCTTAACGGACACTTCTGTCAAAAGCATCACGTTTTTTCCCAGACATATATTCATGATATTCATTTCGGGTAAGGTTTTTGTTCCATAACAACTATACCAGGCTTTTGTGACACCCCATACATGCATTATAGCAGTACAACCCTAACCCCTGCCATATACATTCACAATGAAGCGCAGGACAAGCCTGTTGTGCCCTCTCCTGTCATCTCCTCTCCTCCTCTCCTGTTTCAGACATTTTATTGAATAGATTGCCATGCGTGAGTGATCGCACAGTAGAACTAACCTGAGAGATCTACCATGGCAGACACTGCAGCCCCAAACCTCCCTCCCTCCCTCCCTCCCTCCCTCCCTCCCTCCCTCCCTCCCTCCCTCCTCTCATCAAACAACAAATTGACTTACCAATAAACCTCGCCTTCTATACCTCTCCCTCATCACGACCCTTCACCTTTACCTCTTAACGACTAATGCAGGCTTTGAAGTCTCATTCACTCCAAAAGCGAAAGAGGAAAATAGAGGAGAATGGAGAGAGAAACAGATCAGATGGTAGCCAATCATGAGAGAGGAATTACATACGCGATTGAATGTAAATAACAAATTGATGCTTAAAGGCTTTTTATTCGGCCCTTCAGTACGGGAGCGGGTAATTGTTTGGATTACATCCAACACAGAAGCATCTTTAGATCTGTGGCGGCCCAGACAAGGCCCTATGGTATACAACAGCTGTCCTCTAATGATCAAGACTTCCCCTGATGCTGCTTACTGTGAGATGACTTAAAACACAATGGGAGTTATGCAGAGGAGATTCCCTCATGAAAGAGCTACACATACATACATACAGACATACAAACATACATACAGTACATATACAAACATACATACATGTACATACACAAACATACATACAGTACATGCATGTGCATACACATACACACAGTACATACATGTACATACACAAACATACATACAATACATACACATACAGTACATACAGTGCCTTGCGAAAGTATTCGGCCCCCTTGAACTTTGCGACCTTTTGCCACATTTCAGGCTTCAAACATAAAGATATAAAACTGTATTTTTTTGTGAAGAATCAACAACAAGTGGGACACAATCATGTAGTGGAACGACATTTATTGGATATTTCAAACTTTTTTAACAAATCAAAAACTGAAAAATTGGGCGTGCAAAATTATTCAGCCCCTTTACTTTCAATGCAGCAAACTCTCTCCAGAAGTTCAGTGAGGATCTCTGAATGATCCAATGTTGACCTAAATGACTAATGATGATAAATACAATCCACCTGTGTGTAATCAAGTCTCTGTATAAATGCACCTGCACTGTGATAGTCTCAGAGGTCCGTTAAAAGCGCAGAGAGCATCATGAAGAACAAGGAACACACCAGGCAGGTCCAAGATACTGTTGTGAAGAAGTTTAAAGCCGGATTTGGATACAAAAAGATTTCCCAAGCTTTAAACATCCCAAGGAGCACTGTGCAAGCGATAATATTGAAATGGAAGGAGTATCAGATCACTGCAAATCTACCAAGACCTGGCCGTCCCTCTAAACTTTCAGCTCATACAAGGAGAAGACTGATCAGAGATGCAGCCAAGAGGCCCATGATCACTCTGGATGAACTGCAGAGATCTACAGCTGAGGTGGGAGACTCTGTCCATAGGACAACAATCAGTCGTATATTGCACAAATCTGGCCTTTATGGAAGAGTGGCAAGAAGAAAGCCATTTCTTAAAGATATCCATAAAAAGTGTCGTTTAAAGTTTGCCACAAGCCACCTGGGAGACACACCAAACATGTGGAAGAAGGTGCTCTGGTCAGATGAAACCAAAATTGAACTTTTTGGCAACAATGCAAAACGTTATGTTTGGCGTAAAAGCAACACAGCTGAACACACCATCCCCACTGTCAAACATGGTGGTGGCAGCATCATGGTTTGGGCCTGCTTTGCTTCAGCAGGGACAGGGAAGATGGTTAAAATTGATGGGAAGATGGATGGAGCCAAATACAGGACCATTCTGGAAGAAAACCTGATGGAGTCTGCAAAAAATAAACATATCCAGGTGTTAGAATGGCCAAGTCAAAGTCCAGACCTGAATCCAATCGAGAATCTGTGGAAAGAACTGAAAACTGCTGTTCACAAATGCTCTCCATCCAACCTCACTGAGCTCGAGCTGTTTTGCAAGGAGGAATGGGAAAAAAATTCAGTCTCTCGATGTGCAAAACTGATAGAGACATATCCCAAGCGACTTACAGCTGTAATCAGTTTTTGATTTGTTAAAAAAGTTTGAAATATCCAATAAATCTCGTTCCACTTCATGATTGTGTCCCACTTGTTGTTGATTCTTCACAAAAAAATACAGTTTTATATCTTTATGTTTGAAGCCTGAAATGTGGCAAAAGGTCGCAAAGTTCAAGGGGGTCGAATACTTTCGCAAGGCACTGTACATGTACATACACATACATACAGTACATACATGTACATACACATACATACATGTACATACATGTACATACACATACATACAGTACATACATGTACATACACATACATACATACAGTACATACAATACATACATACATACATGTACATACACATTCATACATGTACATACACATACATACATACAGTACAAGCATGTGCATACACATACATACAGTACATACATGTACATACACAAACATACATACAGTACATACATGTGCATACACATACATACAGTACATACATGTACATACACAAACATACATACATGTACATACACATACATACAGTACATACATGTACATACACATTCATACATGTACATACACATACATACATACAGTACAAGCATGTACATACAAACATACATACAGTACATACATACATACATACATACATACATACATACATACATACATACAGTAAATACATGTACATACACAAACATACATACAGTACATACATGTGCATACACATATATACAGTACATACATGTACATACACAAACATCATTACAGTACATACACATACAGACAGTACATACATGTACATACACATACATACATGTACATACACATACATACATACAGTACATACATGTACATACACAAACATACATACATACATACATACATACATACATACATACAGTAAATACATGTACATACACAAACATACATACATACATACATACATACATACATACATACATACAGTAAATACATGTACATACACAAACATACATACAGCACATACAGTACATACATGTATATACACATACGTACATCCAATACATAAATGTGCATACACATACATACAGTACATACATGTATATACACAAACATACATGCAGTACATGAATGTGCATACACATACATACATACATACACAGTACATACACAAACATACATACAGTACGTACATACATACACACATACATACACACATACATGTACATACACAAACATACATACACATACGTACATACACATACAGTACATACATGTACATACACAAACATACACACAGTACATACATGTCCGTACACATACATACATACAGTACATACATGTACATACACAAACATACATAGGGTACATACATGTACACACACAAACATACGTGCAGTACATACATGTACATACACACACACACACACACACACACACACACACACACACACACAGTGCTGGGATGATACCAGTATCGCAGCATTTTTTCCATGACAAAAATGAAAACACGAAGCAGCCCAAACTCTTTAGTTGTTTAAAAACTTGCTGAATGTAACATATTGTGTGCTATAGCTTGAAAAAAGAAAAAAAAGTGTGACTCTGGATGACAACATCATGATGTTTACTTCCAACATTAGGGCTGTATTCCTAAAGAAGTTTAAACCCGCTTTGTGTTTTGTCTCTTGCCACGATACTAACCAGTACCGCGATACTGGTATCATCCCAGCCCTAACACAAACGCACACACATGCACCCAGCCACTAATGTACGCGGCACACACAAATCAGCCGCTAACATCATTAAAATGTACTGTCAGATAAAAGATCATATATTTATGATGTCAAAGTTGAGTGTTCTGCCTGAGGCGCTATTCTCTGTTCTTTGTGCTGAGGAACCCCTGTAATTTGACAAATAAGAAAGCTTAAATGTGCTGTGATGGACAGAGCCCATCACCATTAATATTTCACACAGATAAACAGACTTGCACTCCTTCTGAAAATACATTTCTTTGGCATACAAGGTCTGATCTGACTCCCAACCTCAGTCATTGTATCAATCAATGGGTCTCTTAATCAAAAAGATGCCATCGTCTGCTGCCTATGATTAGGCAGAAATGCACACGCAGATTGACTAACTGACACACGGATATGTAGCCGCATGCAAGTGCTATAGCCTATAACGTTTACACCCCATGCTGCTGGAAACAGGCTAGATTAGCCGCGGAGACACTTCTCTCCCAATCTAATTCTCACTTGCTATTTTGTCTCAATCTCAACCACTTTAAATTCCTATTCGCACCATTCTCTCTCTCCATCAGCCTCATTTTCTCTCTCCCTCCATCTTTCTCACTTCAGTTTCTCGCCTACTATTTCAGTTACATGTTCTTCACTCCCCACACGGACTATTCTGTCACTCATTCCAGACGATATCACCGTTTTTCTTCAATTACCATTTCCCTCCCCAACCTTTTTTTCTCTCCCTCTGCTCCTCTCCTCTCCTTCTCTCCCCCTTTCTCCTTCTTCTCTCTACCCTGCCCCCATCTCCCTCTCCTTCCTCACCTCTCTCCTCCCTCTCTCCTCCCCTCCCTCCCTTACTCGCTCTCTGTGCGAAGTGCGACATTTCGTTTTCTCCTCTGTCAGCACTTATAGGCTGCAGCAGAGGCAGATCCTGGCGGCGCTCACCGTGGAAACCAGGGCCTGAGTGACAGCCTGTCCGCTCCAAAACAATCCACTCGTTAATCTAAATGCAGCTATGCTCCGCTCACTATCTCTGCCACTTAACTCCCTCTACCAAGCTACACAAACATATAGACAGGCACGTATAAATGCCTAATATCAAATCTATATTATCCATGTTTTGAAAGAAGGAATCATTTATTCCCATTATTCGTCTAGGGCAGTGGTTCCCAAACTTTTTATAGTCCCATACCCCGTACCTCCAGCTGCGTGCCCCCTCTAGCACCACGGTCAGCGCACTCTCAAATGTTGTTTTTTTTGCCATCATTGTAAGCCTGCCGCACACACACACTCTATACAATACATTTATTGAACATAAGAATGAGTGTGAGTTTTGTCACAACCTGGCTCGTGGGAAGTGACAGAGAGCTCTTATAGGACCAGGGCACAAATAATAATATTATAATAAATCAATAATTGTGCTCTTTATTATTATTATTATTATTTAGCCATCTTAGATTTAAAACCTTATTTTGTTCATCAAAAATTGTGAATAACTCACCACAGGTTAATGTGAAGGGTGTGCTTGTTGGGTTGTATTGGAGAGAGTCTCAGACTTAAATAATTTCCCACACACAGTCTGTGCCTGTATTTAGTTTTCATGCTAGTGAGGGCCGGGAATCCACTCTCACATTAGTACGTGGTTGCAAATGGCATCAGTGTCTTAACAGCGTGATTTGCAAAGGCAAGAAACTCTGAGAGCAGCCCTATAAAGAAATCTGGCAGTGGCGTCTGATTCAATTCCATTTTCACAGAACCGCCTGTTGCAATTTCAATGAGGCTCTATTGTTCAGATATCAGTAACTGGACTGGAGGCAGGGCATGATTGGGATAACGAATCCAGTTGTTTGTGTCACTGGCTTGTATGCGAAGCAGTAAATGTTTCAAAACATCTCCTGCCATGTCACTGATGTGTCGTGAAACAGTGTTGTTTGTACACTGTGTCTGTATAGTTTTATTGGCCTTTTCCCCCAGCATTGTTCCAGCCATATCCGCGGCAGAAAGAGGAATGAAGTACTTCACAATAGCAAGGGGCTTGCCTGTTCTAGCCACTCGGTAGACGCTTCTAGCCCCTTCTTATTAATGGTATCTGTTGCTTTTATACATGTCCTACTACTCGAAAGTCATCTTTATTCTTGATCAAAAATACTCCCGTGGTTTATTTCTCAAATTGTCATGCTTCGTTTCTAAATGTCTGCGCAAGAGTGAAGGTTTCCCGCGAGAGAGTAACGGTTAATGTGATTGGATGTTCATTATTTGACCTAGGCTACCTGTATTTGACAATGTGTTGCCATTTCGCTGAACACTAGATGGTTTGATTTTATTTTTGGCAGTGACATTTGGCTACTCAGGCGAGAAAAAAAACACACCCAATATATAGCCCCGTTGGAAAATATAAACGTAACGTTTGAAAATGTAAAAAAAATAGAAATATTTGTCCGGACCGCATTGCTTACCCCAGTTTAAGAAACAGGGCTGCAGTCCAAACACTTAAAATACACACCCTATCCCCTCAGCCCTCAAATTAAGTGGACACTTCTGAGGACGTACCATGACGTCTGACGAGTTTACACTTGCAGGGCAAGAGGCGAGGGAGGAAGGAATGATTTTTAAATGGCCCACCCTTGGCCCTAAATTCGTCACTCGTTCATCCCACGATGATTGTGTTTTCAGCCACCGGTAGCTTGTGGGTGCTTTATATGCTCTACAGTCAATTATGATTGCATGTCTACTTATATTAAATATATAATGATTAATATACGCCTACTGTATAACTAGCATATTAATGAGCTAACTAGTGTTAGCCTGCCTAGCTGGAACTTCTGATGAAGGAAATGTTTTATTTCTACAATTTCCAAAAGAAACCAAACAAAAACATATTTACTTCTTACGTCGTAGCAAAATGTAGAACTTATTTGCAGTCGATTTTACTTCTCCGTTGATGTTGTTTTTTTACGTTTTGGGGGACTTTTCTTAGCGGATGTACAATCGTCGCAGATTGAATTATGGGGAGTTTCAGGCCCCGGAGTGAACATAATAGTACACTCGCAAAGCCGAGTAAAAACGAGGGCTGAGGGGCTTACGTGGCAAACTTCCCTTGTTTGGCTAATCGTTTGAACCACTCTCCAAGATGGCGACGGGGATTCCCCCAATGGCATAATGCGAGGGTAAGTGGATGAGGGTGTGTCTTTTAAGTGTTTGTACCCCAGCCCTGGTCTAGGGGAAAGTGGAAATTGAAAGCAAAGCCATTGGTTGGGTTTTATAGATCACTTATAGAGCCAGCAGAGCAAGTCGCTTCATAGATACAGCAACTATGATGTGAGGTTTATGTGTTAAACTGCTGAGCTTAAAAACAATATGTTTTATTCTCACATACTCTTGATAGGTGCAGTGGAATGTGTTGTTTTTTGTTGTTGCATGAGGGATAGTGGGAGTGATCAAACATTCATGGAACATGGCCACGGTGTTTTCTCCTTGCTCTACGGAGGCCCTACACCAAGGGTGTCAAACATATGGCCAGCAGGTCAGATCCGGCTCGCGAGTCTGTTTATAATGAAACACTGAAACGCACAAATGCAGTGTTTTCCATTAGCGCCGACAGTTGGCTAATCATCCACTTACAGACTAATTTTCAGCCGGCTACATTTTCCACTTCATGTTAACTAGGCTACTTTTTATTTAAAAGTTTCAATTCGATAATCTCTCGAGCGGCCTCCCGCTAGAATGAACAATATGCATATTCTAGCGATCTATTGATAGGATAGGCGCCTGTCAGTCACAAAGCGAGCGATGACAGGAAAAGGCAGCAGAGAGAAAGAGGCAAAGCGAGAGGTTCCACTCTCGGCTAAAATCTGTCCAAAATAACCCCAATGCGTTTATATGGGCTTACTTTGACTCTAAACTTGTCGCTTGCCTTCCTGTCTTTGGGACAACGACTCCCATTGTTAGGGCGGAGACATGAGCATCTCGTCATTAAACAGATCTCTGGTTGCAGTCGAATTTCTTTATACGGAGGGAGAGAGAGCATGATGCTCGTGAATTTGCATGTCCCATGTAATGTAAATTGTAAATTGTATAGCCTAATGATTGTTTTCGGACGCATTCATTTTTTTTTCGTGTGTGTCACATTTGTGTGTTTTCACTTGGCGCATAGTAGGCTATTTACTGTGTGTAAAATTGACAACTGAACAGCAAGTGCTGACTAGTTTATAATAGGTGTCGAACTGACTGAATAAAGTCAATCTCCTATATCCCTTTTCCATTCATAAATTATGCAACGCGGTTATGTGTCCATGGTACCACATCTGGACAAGTAAACCAAAGGATTTTCTAGGTTTCCTTTCCTAGGATTTTATGGTTTGACTCTTGTCAGTCAATGTAGGCTACCTAATCGCATCCGTGACAGTCGTTCATTTTGAACTCTAATTTGCATTGGCTACTGGTAGGTTTAGGCTTTTTGGCGATTATCTGCCGATAAATTATGAAAATATTTGATGAAGATGGTGAAGCATCACTGCAGGAACAATAGTTGGTGGAGAGCCTCATTCTGGTCCAAATAAAACGGAATTCAACAATATACATTTTTTTTGCCTATTGACCTTAGTAGGGAATTAACTAAATGTATTGAACATTTATTAATTTGACCAAGTTTATCATAAGATAACAATGCATCAGTGATTCGTATTTTCAGCACCTTTCTGAATAGGCAACAAGAATGCCGCTGTCTGTGTGTGTGCGGTGCACGCATCTACCACTTTGTGTAGCCGTTAGGGATTATGCTAATGGTACAGTCTTCTGGTTGATTGAGAGGCTTCCCCCCCAAAAAAATTATGTTAACTGAAAAGGAGTCTATGCTTACCTGGCAGAATGATATCATGACTATTTTAATCAATCCAGTGGGTATTTGTTTTGCAAACTTTACCATCCTATGTGCACTATAAAAACACAGCTGAACAACACCCTCTTGATAGGTGCTCACTTCAATTAAAGGGTAACTATAACCAAAAATCAAAATGCCTCAGAATTTTCCCAGACCTAAAAAGTGGTCTCCTGATGTGGTTTAAGCATAGTTGTTTTTAGTAGAAAACTGTGATTTTATTTGTCAAGATAAAGCGGGCTATTTACATAATTTTTCTGTTTTAATAAAATCCATAATTTGAAGCACAAACATTGTGGCAATTCAGGCAGTTAACCCACTGTTCCAAGGCCGTCATTGAAAATAAGAATTTGTTCTTAACTGACTTTCCTAGTTAAATAAAGGTACAATTAAATGTAAAAAAATATATATATATTTTAGTGAAGATGTAAATAATTCTTTCATCTCAAGAGAAGACAGGCTAAGTGCTCTATTTTATAGAAATGTTATTTAACCAGACAAGTCAGTTAAGAACAAATTCTTATTTACAATGATGGCCTACCCCAGCCAAACCCTGAACAGGACAACACTGGGCGCCACGCTATGGAACTCCCAATCACGGCCGGTTGTGATACAGCCTGGAATCGAACCAGGGTCTGTAGTGACACATCTAGCACTGAGATGCAGTGCCTTAGACCACTGTGCCACTCGGTCTAACACAATGGTACATCTAAGCTCAGGCGCTATAGGTTCAGGGCTGTGTCAGACATATTTTTCCTATTTTCACTATTACAAATATTGCTTGCATTGGCTCGAAAGGGCTGGGTTTGGATGACTAAACAGGTTGTGGGCGTGCCGAGGCTTGGCCCCTCACAACGTGCTCCATGGCGAAATATGTGGTTGCTTCAAGTTGTGTATTTACATTCTTTTATGTATTGCCTTGGAATCAACTCCAATTCCAATGTTAGTCCGTTATTTTATTGTACCTTTATTTTTATCAGGGAGTCATACTGAGACCAAGGCCTGAAAAATACACGCATCAAATAGACAGAAAATACACACATCCAATTCACCGAAAATACACGCATCAAAATATAAACACAAAATGCAAGCAGAAAAAAAACAGTCATAAAAAACAAACATATTCAGAAGTAATAAGGTCCTCAGGAGCTCTGAATTGATCTAGAGGCACCAGAACATCACATTTAAGAACATTTGAAGATTGTTCCACAAATAATGTGGGAAAATGTGGTCACTTGTAGCTCAGTTGGTCCGTTGTCGCTCAGTTGGTAGAGCATGGCGCTTGTAACGCCAGGGGAGTGCGTTTGATTCCCGAAAACACCCATATGTAAAATGAATGCACGCATGACTTTAAGTCGCATTGGATAAATGTGTCTGCTAAATGGCATATTCACTGAACAAAAATATAAAACGCTACATGTAAAGTGTTGGTCTCCAGAGCTGCAATAAAAGATCCCAGAAATGTTTCATAGACAAAAAAAGCTTATTTCTTTCAAATTTTGTGCACAAATTTGTTTACATCCCTGTTAGTGAGCATTTCTCCTTTGCCAAGATAATCCATCCACCTGACAGGTGTGGCTGATTAAATAGCATGATATTTCACATGTGCACCTTGCGCTTGGGACAATAAAATGCCACTCTAAAATGTGCAGTTTTGTCACACAACACAGTGCCACAGATGACTCAAGTTTTGAGAGAGCGTGCAATTGGCTTGCTGACTGCAGGAATGTCCACCAGACCTGTTGCCAGAGAATTGAATGTTCATTTCTCTACCATAAGCCGCCTCCAATGTCGTTTTAGAGAATTTGGCAGTACATCCAACTGGCCTAACATCCGCAGACCATATGTATGATGTCGTATGGGTGTGCAGTTTAGTATACACTAAAAGTTAGGGGTCACTTAGAAATGCCCTTGTTTTCCATGAAAACATACAAGAAATGAGTTGCAAAATGAATAGGAAATATTTTTTATTTTATTTTATTTATTTCACCTTTATTTAACCAGGTAGGCTAGTTGAGAACAAGTTCTCATTTGCAACTGCGACCTGGCCAAGATAAAGCATAGCAGTATGAGCAGACAACACAGTCAAGATGTTGACAAGGTTATACATAACAATGTTTAATTGAAATAATAATTGTGTCCTTTAAACTTCGCTTTCGTCAAAGAATCCTCCATTTGCAGCAATTACAGCCTTGCAGACCTTTGGAATTCTAGTTGTCAATTTGTTGAGGTCATCTGAAGAGATTTTCACCCCATGCTTCCTGAAGCACCTCCCACAAATTGGGTTGCTTGATGGGCACTTCTGCTCCCACAACAGCTCAATAGGGTTGAGATCCGGTGACTGTGCTGGCCACTCCATTATAGACAGAATACCAGTTCTTGCATAGCTTGGATAGTTTGGAGCTGTGCTTTGGGTCATTGTCCTGTTGTAGGAGGAAATTGGCTTGTACACAGCGTTGTACTATTGGAACACAGGAGTGATGGTTGTTGATAATGGGCCTCTGTACGCCTATGTAGATATTCCATTAAAAAAAATCGGCCTTTTCCAGCTACAATAATCATTTACAACATTAATAATGTCTACCCTGTATTTCTGATCAATTTGATGTTATTTTAATGGACAAAACATGTGCTTTTCTTTCAAAAACAAGGACATTTCTAAGTGACCCCAAACTATTGAATGGTAGTGTATGTTGCGTATCTCTAATACATACTATGGGACAATGATCACTGAGATCATTATTAGTAATAATTAAATCAATCAATGAAGAGAGAACAGGGTTTTTCACATTTAGTCATGTGGGTTTTGAGATCAATTGAATCAGATTAAAATAAATGGATACTGGGCATTCAGAAAGTAATCAGATCCCTTGACATTTTCTACATTTTGTTACGTTATATGAGAAATCATTTTCTCTGGTCTGATGAAACAAATATTGAATTATTTGGCCTGGAGTAAACTTGGCACTATCCCTACAGTGAAGCATGTTGGTGGCAGCATCATGCTGTCGGGATGTTTTTCAGCGGCAGGGACTGGGAGACTAGTCAGGATCGAAAGAGAGATTCTTGTTGAAAACCTGCTCCAGAGCGCTCAGGACCTCAGACTGGGGCAAAGGTTCACCTTCCAACAGGAAAATGACCATAAGCACACATCCAAGACAACGCAAGAGTGGCTTCGGGACAAGTCTCTGAATGTCCTTGAGTGGCCCAGCCAGAGCCCGGACTTGAACCCGATTGAACATCTCTGGAGAGACCTGAAAATAGCTGTGCAGCGACACTCTCCATCTAACCTGACAGAGCTTGAGAGGATCTGCAGAAAATAATGGGAGAAACTCCACAAATACAGGTGTACCAAGCTTCTAGAGTCAAACCCAAGAAGACTCGAGGCTGTAATAGCTGCCAAAGGTGCTTCAATAAAGTCTGAATACTTATGTAAATGTTATATTTCAGTGTCTGGTTGAGCTGTGCTGTGATGGGCCGGTTGAATACAAATGGTGCAATTATGCCCTCCATAAGGCAATCCAACAGGCAAAATGTCAGTACAGAGACAAAGTGGAGTCGCAATTCAAAGGCTCAGACAAGAGGTTTTATGTGGCAAGGACTCCAGACAATCACGGATTACAAAGGGAAAAGTAGCCATATCACCTCCACCTAACCTGACACCCTAGACCCACTTAAATTTGCATACTGCTCGACTCAGGCTTCTGAGTGGCGCAGCAGTCTAAGGAACTGCATCTCAGTGCTAGAGGCGTCACTACAGACACCCTAGTTCCAATCCAGGCTGTATCACAACTGGCCTTAGACCGCTGCGCCACTCGGGAGCGGTCAATGTCCTAATTCTTGTTGTTGTGCTGGTTGGGTTTATAGTCCCCCAATCGCCATTCCTTCCTTGTGTTGCCTGATGATTCAGCAGATCTGCCTTGCAAGAATCAAGTCGATCAATCCCTCAAAATCTCTCCAAACTATTTCCACAGCAGAAAAGTATCTTCCAATTCCTCTAGATGTGCAGAACACAGCACTAAAATGACTCAACTGTTCAGATATGATAAAATCATTTGACAAAAAAATGCAATTTAAGGAAGATCTCTTCTTAAGTGCTGCTGCTCATGGAATTGGTTGCTAGGAGATGTATTTAGATGAGTTATAGTTTGTTAGATGACTTCCAGAAACAAATAACAAAGTGTAGACCTATCTTTGCTAAATACGTTACCTTGAACCCATTTGCAGTCCACATGGTTCTAAGTAATTGCACATCTTCAATAGCATTTCACACTGATATAGGGGCTAGGCCTCCTGTAAAAAATGCACTATGGATGAGCACGGACATGCCACACGTTGTCAATAAGCAAGATTATTGATTATTGATAAGGCCTAAAAAAGGATGACAAATAATTCGAATCCAATTTGAAACAAAACAACATTTGTTTTAAATAGCCTATGTCACAGTTACCACCATTTCTCCCAGTGGAAATATAATATTAAAACAATGCAGGCTATGGAGGGTTTTACGCACATCCAAACTTTTCACAATAGCTGGACAAAGATCCAATATGAAGAGGAAGGGAGAATGTCCACTCATCATTATACTGCTCCCATATAGGCCAACGTTTTTATCTCCAGAAGTTGCAATGCCACGGACGTTGTCACCATTAAAACCAGGAAGGTGAATCATTCTAATAAGTTTGGTTGCAATAAAATTGAAGGAAAAACAAGCCGTTATTTTACGCATATCCAAAATGGGACCTGCATGGCCAAAATAACGTGGGTCTGCCTACAATGCTTAGTGAAGGGAATATCAGCTCACTGTTTAACTCCTCTCAAACATGATATTTAAAAAAAAGCTTTGGTGATTAAGATTTATTTCCAATCGGTCTCAGGAGCCAAACCCTTTATCGACAGTCTTGACTACTTTACGATTGAATTGGTCAGACAAAAAAAAAAAGCCTTAATTAAGAAGAGGTGACGCTATGCTTGGTTTTTAATCAAATAAAACAAAATGGGGAAAAAACTATCGTTTTACAGGCACCAAAAGCACATTGGGCTACTTTTGTTCCAAGCTCATATGGACAGTGTGTGCGACACGGCTAGATAGGCTGCGTTTTCGCTGTCAAAATTTATGCCATAACCAACTGCGTTACCTCTAAAAGCAGCTTTTAGTTGGTTTTAAATATCCCCATCAGCGCTGCCTGAAATGATCACATTGGATCATGTTTTTAAGGACACACCTCAAATATTTCCACCCTGCTCATCTGAGAGCAAGCCAGTAAATAGTCCTGATCATATAGACCTAGGCAATATCCAAAACAACTAACAAAACACTGAATTCATACATTTTCAGTAATTAGATATTGTAGATTCATGTCTTTCTTCACAACACCACACACAAAAAAAAAAACATATCGTTAAAGTATACTATAATTTGACTATGTATTTCAGAGTGAATCAAGGCATTAGAATGTACCAGAGGCCACCAAAATAGAGCTCATTCTGCAAAAATGGTTCCAGAGGACACCAGGGTATTTTTATGGGTACTCTATGTACTTGTGGAAAACACTGCAAATGGGTGAGGATAGGTTGATGCTTTTCTCATTGTTGGTGAGGCACTGTTGGTGTACACTATCAAGAGTGGAGATGTGGTGGAGGGAAAATGAAGCTAGCCTAAACTCTTTATTTTTCTCTTTCTCTCATTTTCCCCTGCAATTTCTTTCAAGAGCTCACTTTGCTCAACCATGTTATTAGATTATCAGCAGGCAGATTTGTTTGACAGCACTTCGAGGACATGTGGCATGTGCAAAACACAGTCCCCTGTTTCAATCAATAGTTTCTACCCCCCCCCCCTTCCAAAACGAGAAACAGAATGTATTTTTTATTTTCCGGCTGTCTTCTTCCGATGGCTCATCTGTAAGTCCAGGACAGCCTATTAGCCAGCCACAGATCCAGAGAGGTTCTGCTCCCCCCTGTTAATTGACTGTGAAGAGAGAGACAGAAAGTGAAGAAAAAAAAACAACTAATCCTCTCTAATCTGGAAACGGGGTAACAACGGCAGAAATGGGTCTCTCTGCTTTGACGCGGAGGAAGTGTCGACTCATGACGTTCGCGGAGACAATGCCCTTCTCACTAATATCACATTTTGCGTATTCAGCGATAGCAAAGAGCAAAACTCTATTAAGACACAAATGCTGCGCTTGCAAGACTGCTGTCTGGGCCACTTTGCAGTGCGGTGGGCTGTTTGTACTAGACAGGCCTGCCATATTGTTACAATTAATATGCAGCAGACACAGAAGGACTTGATTGCCACCATAAGTCATCATCACTGTGCTTTACTGTGACACTTTCTACAGAAGGGACAAAAAAGTGCACAATATTGGTGTATGAGTAAATGGTGTATCATGGTGAGAATAGCATAGGTACAGTGGCAAGAAAAAGTATGTTGGTCATAAATTGCATCTGATCTTCATCTAAGTCACAACAATAGACAAACACAGTCTGCTTAAACTCATAACACACAAACAACCATACGTTTTCATGTCCTTATTGAACACCGTCTAAACATTCACAGTGCAGGGTGGGAAAAGTATGTGAACCCTTGGACTTAATAACTGGTTGACCCTCCTTTGACAGCAATAACCTCAACCAAACGTTTTCTGTAGTTGCAGATCGGACCTGCACCGCGGTCAGGGGGAATTTTGGACCATTCCTCTTTTCAAAACCGTTTCAGTTCAGCAATATTCTTGGGATGTCTGGTGTGAACCGCTCTCTTGAGGTCATGCCACAGCATCTCAATCTGCATCTCAATCTGGTTGAGGTCAGGATTTTCTTCTGTTGAAGCCATTCTGTTGTTGATTTACTTCTGTGTTTTGGGTTGCTGTCCTGTTGCATCACCCAACTTCTGTTTAGCTTCAACTGGTGGACAGATAGCCTAACACTCTCCTGCAAAATGTCTTGATAAACTTGGGAATTCATTTTTCAGTCGATGATCGCAAGCTGTCCAAGCCCTGAGGCAGCCAAGCAGCTCCAAACCATGATGCTCCCTTCACCATACTTTACAGTTGGGATGAGGTCTTGATGTTGGTGTGCTGTGCCTTTTTTTCTCCACACATAGTGTTGTGTGTTCCTTCCAAACAACTCAACTTTAGTTTCATCTGTCCACAGAATATTTTGCAAGTAGCGCTGTGGAACATCCAGATGTTCAGTGCAGCAATGATTTTTTTGGACAGCAGTGGCTTCATCCGTGGTGTCCTCCCATGAACCCCATTCTTGTTTAGTGTTTTACGTATCGTAGACCCGTCAACAGAGAGGTTAGCATGTTCCAGAGATTTCTGTAAGTCTTTAGCTGACACTCTAGGATTCTTCTTAAGCTCATTGAGCATTCTGCACTGTGCTCTTGTAGTAATCTTTGCAGGACGGCCACTCCTAGGGAGAGTAGCAACAGTGCTGAACTTTCTCCATTTAGAGACAATTTGTCTTACTGTGGACTGATGAACATCAAGGCTTTTAGAGATATTTTGTAACCCTTTCCAGCTTTATGCAAGTCAACAATTCTTAATCTGGGGTCTTCTGAGATCTCTTTTGTTCGAATCAGATCAGACAATGCTTCTTGTGAATAGCAAACTCGCATTTTGTGAGTGTTTTTTATAGGGCAGGGCAGCTCTAACCAACATCTCCAAACTCGTCTCATTGATTGAACTCCAGGTTAGCGGACTCCTGACTCCAATTAGCTTTTAGAGAAGTCATTAGCCTTGGGGTTCACATACTTTTTCCAACCTACACTGTGAATGTTTAAATTATGTATTCGATATAGACAAGAAAAATGCAATCATTTCTGTGTTATTAGTTTAAGCACACTATGTTTGTCTATTGTTGTGACTTAGATGAAGAACAGATCCGATTTTATGACCAATTTATGCAGAAATCCAGATAATTCCCCTCATACCTTTTCTTGACACTTTATGTGTGTGTGTGTGTGTGTGTGTGTGTGTGTGCATGTGTGTGTGTCTGCATGCATGGGTGTGTGTGACAGACACAGAAGAGAGAGATGAGACAGACACCTAATTCCTGGTTAGTTTAGGTGGATTTAGTTAAACAGGCAGGAATAAAAATAAAATCACACAAAGAGGAAATGCAGGCCTTGCTTTGAAAATGTTTCACCTTTAACTAGGCAAGTCAGTTAAGAACAAATTCTTATTTTCAGGATCAGTGGACCTGCCTTCTTCAGGGGCAAACTGGCAGATTTTTACCTTGTCAGCTCGGGGATTCGATCTTGCAACCTTTCAGTTACGAGTCCAACGCTCTAACCACTAGGCTACGCTGCCGCCCCAACATACATAGAGAAAGACAGACGGAGAGACAGAGAGAGACATTTCCACTGCTTTATTCAGCCACACAACGTCAATGCAGTCAGTGTATGGAGGAAACATCAACGATGGATGTTTCAAATGACAAAACGTATCTGAGAAATGTCAGAGCAGTGAGACGTGTCCACTGACATTTTCACCTCTACTTTTTTTCAAGGCTACTCTTCTGCTGCTTCTCTTCGACTAGAAGCCCGATTTCTTTCTATCCCTTAAAATCGTCAGAGTGAGTGAAAATACCAGTGGATCAACTCTACAATACATAGCTAGCTTTTTGTTGTTGTTGTGAGAAACCTCCATTGGATTGCGGTCCATTGGGGTTCTGTTCGGGGGGGGGTATAAAGTTGTGATGACGCATGCACAAACACACGTACCCCTCTTCCTGTTTGAATGTCAGAATAACACAGGCTTTGCATAACAATGCAAGGGGGATGGTGTTGCCAGAAGAGCCGGGTAAAACCTGATGTCCAACAGACAGCCAGACCTTCAGAGGCTGAGCCTCTTCTCTCAGTGTACCGCCACTGGCCCAAAGTTTTAAACAGCGCCAAGATATCAAACCACACCGTGTTTAAACAACCAGTGCCGTCCTCAGCGGAAGAAAAACAGCAAAAAGCCTTAGTGTAAAAACAAACAAATTCACACTCAACTTGTGCTTTCATTCAGACTGAATACATAAAGACCCCCCCCCCCCCCCCCCCACACACACACACACGTATAGTTAATTACACACACTACAGCAGAGGAATAATGGTTGGTAGCTTGCTGGGGAGAGGGGAGGCCGGGCAGGCAGGCAGAAGGTTCCATTCATGTAGCTCATGTCCCAATAGGAGAGATAAGAGAGTAAAGGAGCTCCAGCAGGGAAGTAATTACACTTCAGACACTTCATCTGAGAGAGAGAGGGAGAGAGCATCATTCCCCACAGCCCACAGCCCAGAAGAAAAACACACCTCCACCACAAACACTGTGCTGATTGTGTTGGTTCAAGTCATCGGCGCTCCAACTAATCCTAAATAGATCTGATGTCATGTGAAAGGGTCTTAGTGGGATAGAGAGTAATCTAAGGGTCCAGATGGATGGCCGGGTGTGTTTTCTTTGACATACTATACATTATGTGGAGGCATTACTTCTGTGTCCCCAATTTCATGTGAGCTCTTCTGTACCATTTCCTTTAATGAGTAGTAATAGTATCATCCACATACACACAGGCTGGCAAGCACACGTGTGTAGAAACTAGTATACACGCACACCCGCAAACACACACACGCACGCAAACACACACCCGCACGCAAACACACACGCAGACACACCCGCACGCAAACACACACACGCACGCACGCACACACGCACGCACACGCACACACACACACACACACACACACACACACACACACTCGTGCCAGTCACAGGAGAAGCATTGGCAGGAGATGGTGCATGGGGACAATTCAAAGTTATTTGGCTGAATTTATTTTCTCGGTGGGGTAGCGTGCCCCCCCCCCCCCCCCCACACACACACACATACTCCTCCTCACTCCCCATTCCTCACACACTGTCTGTCTCCCCAGCACAGCACAGCGGCCAGCCGCAGACAGGGAGAATCAGAGTAATGAAGTACACAGCGCTCTGGCAAAAGCATCAATCAGCCAACAGCAGGGGCCTGACAACAGAGAGGAAAACCAGAGAGGAAAAGACGGACGGAAAGAGAGAAAAAATGACTGGGGGAAAAAAAGGAGGGAAAAGAGGAATGGAGGCAGATTTCTTCATGCAAAAGGAAACAAAGAAGAAAGCAGATAGAAGGAAATAATGAGAGGAAAGAAAGAGAGAAAGAAAGAAACAGATAAGACTAGAAATCTTAGAAAGAAAGATAGAACAATGACAGACAGAGAAACAGACAGACAGACAGACAGACAGACAGACAGAGAAACCGACAGAGAGAGACAGACAGACAGACAGACAGACAGACAGACAGAGAAACCGACAGAGACAGAGAAACCGACAGAGAGAGAGAGACAGACAGACAGACAGACAGACAGACAGACAGAGAAACCCACAGAGACAGACAGACAGACAGACAGACAGACAGACAGACAGACAGACAGACAGACAGACAGACAGACAGACAGACAGACAGACAGAGAAACAGACAGACAGAGAAACAGACAGAGACAGACAGAAAGAGAGACAGAGAGACGTAACACGGGGAGGGGAGCGGATTTGATATGGCCTCAAAGTACACAGAGTCTGCTTTGGGCCCGGCTCTCTTTTCCGATGGCTTATTAAACTTTCATGCTTTAATGAGTCAATATTAGATATGACATTTTGCAGGGGGAGGGGTGCCAGGGCTGCCAACAAACCAGGCCTGGTCTGTCTGAAGACAGAGAGGATCCAGACAGGAAGGTAAACTACAGCTGAGACACAGCCGCCATGCTGCGGAACCAGACTCCCTCTAGACTCCTTGCTTTCTCCCCAAATCAAACAATCTCTGGGTTATTCTGGTCGAGAAAAGGAAAAGACATCTACCCAACACGGCAGGGGAACCGCCCGAAAGAGTGTGTTGTTAAAATGATGAGGATGCAAAACTGGATTGAATCATTCTGTATATTGAACTTTATGCACCACATACTGCAAAGTAAAGCAGTAATATAATATTTTTTTTTTTTGTTGCTAGCGCTAGCACCTTTCAGGGAGTGACTGTATATATTTACACATTGGTGTCATTTCTTTGCTTGCGTACCGGTCTCTGTGCCCATACAGAGTGAAATGAATGGGACTGGGAGAGTGGATTAAGGCAGGCTCCGGTGGAGTTGAGTGTAATCTCCTTTAGAACTTTAGTACAGTGTACAGTGTAAGAAAATAACACAATCACACAAACAACTCAATAAATATGCACACGCACACACACACACACACACACACACACACACACACACACACACACACACACACACACACACACACACACACACACACACACAACCTGACACACACACACAGTCTTGTACAACTAACCTTGTGGGGACCTAACCTTAACCCAAAAACCTAATCTTAACCCTAAACCCAAAAACTAACCCTAGCTCCTAAACCCAATTCTAAATCGAACCTTAACCCTAAATCCCCCTATTTTTATTTTTTTTTACCTTGTGAGGACCAACAAAATGTCCCTAGTTGGTCAAATGTTGGTTTGTTTGCTATTCTTGTGGGGGCTTCTGGTCCCCACAAGTATAGTTAACTACATCCAACCTCTCTTGCCCTCCCTCCCTCCCTCCCTCTCTGATGCTCTCCTCTTGAAACAGTATCACGGATCATTTCGTAATATTCAATCATTCAGACACTTACATTCAGACACCTACCAGTCCTCTTACACACACTTACATGGCCCACGCAGACACCTCTGTCACTCTCTCAGATTCATCTCTCTTTTTATTTCTCAGCCTATATACTGTATGTATTTCCTTCGCCCTTCTTCTCTGTCCTCCGCCTCTCTCCTCTCAGTTTCACTTCTAGGAAAAATCTGCCTTGATCACACCATAAGAAAAGTCAGTGACTCAAATGAGGCCTCTCTTAAAGAAGCCCCCCCCCCCCCCTCTTTCTTCTACCTCGCTCTTTTCTTTTCTTTCTTTTGTCTCATATAGAATATGCTAATGACATTCTTTCTCGAGAAAAAGAAGATGGAATAAAAAAATCATATCCGGATACTTGTCACGTATGGGAAGAAAACCATTACAAAAATTAAAAAAAACTATCCAAAATGGCTTGTTTTAAATCATAAGTGCATTTCTCCGAGACAGTCCTATATCATTTAGACAATTGCCTTCCAAATGTCACAATAAATGTTGTGTCTCAAGAAGGAACCAAGGGGGGGGGGGGAGTAATGTAGTTAATTGTGGGGAACAAATGTCACAGGGTGCTCTTCGGCCTGCGCCTCTGTGTTCTAACCTTTAGATAAGCCATTAGACAGGCCTAGGACTGGACACAGTGGAGCCAGACTACTGGCCATCCGCCTCCTAACCTTTCCCTCCCTCGCTTCGAATACGAAATCAAAGACGTAGAAGAAACATGAAGAAGAAGAGAGGGAAGGAAGGTTTACAAGTGAGAGATGACAGAGAGGAGAGAAGTTAAAAGAAAGTGGTGGCAGAGAGGTTCGAGTGACGTTTCAAGCAGAGATGACACAGGCGAGGACGATGAAGCGTTCAAAAGGTAGAGGTGACAGGAGTGAGTTAAAGGTCTTCAACGCTCTAAAGGTCTTTGGTGCTGAGGTAACAAGGAGTCTGATCGGATGAACACACCGAGCGCCAACCACTGGGCTATGGATTCAACGGGACGATAATGTCGAGGACCACGATGACGCTCATGACAATGACAACGGAGGTTGGATAAATGCAGCAACTTAAATCGTTCATGATGCTCTTCACTTTCTGTGTCTTCAGTTTGAATCTCTCCATCCACGTTTCTGTCCCTGAGATGTTTTCTCCTTCTATCTCAGTAGCTGCATCTTCACCCTTCATTCCACAGCTTTCTATTAAACTCATACCGTGGATCTGTGCTGTGAGTATATTGCTCTTCATAGGCACGCACAAACAAACACACGCTCACACACACACACACACACACTGCTACGGGGGCGTTTTCACATATGAAATTCAGAACCCTGGTTCGGTTTCCTGGAGCATTTGGGAGAATACGCTTTGCTTTCACAAAACCTAAAAAAAAAAAAAAGTTTCAGGGTGCGATTAGCATCCTAGCGATTAGCATCCTTGCGATTAGCATCCTAGCGATTAGCATCCTTGCGATTAGCATCCTAGCGATTAGCATCCTTGCGATTAGCATCCTAGCGATTAGCACCCACGTGACATTAGTGAGCTAGCTTGTTTACAACGGGCAAAATAAAATTGCTACGACTCGCGCTGCCCCGTCACAATACCTGATGCTCTGGTCCTGGATCTTCGACCCAATACTCCCGCTGGTCCAGGATTCGTTTCCGCCAGGGTTCATTTGTGTGTCACATATTCTTTATAGCGCGGATCAGGGTACCAAACGCCCAGGGACCCGGATCATAAAGGCCTATGTGAAAGCGCCCGTAGTCAAGTGCAAGAGTGGCTAATGGGGAGATGTGGCTGATCTCATTGAGTCGCCATATTTCGAGGAAGAGCATGTTTTTCATGCGGGGTCTTTCATCTGGCATTATGACTAAACGCTAATTAAACATGCAGGGATTGCAAATGACATGCAAATGCGTGGCCAGGGGCGTGATCTGGCTGGTGTCGTCAGCAACATATGTGGGCCGGGGCGGTGCACACCACATCACACCGACCGTTCAATGTGCTTTGGCGTGCCAATACCACTCGACATGGAGGCCTGGGATGACAGAACTGCACACTCACTCAGACACGTGTACTCTATTTCGCTCTTAATTTACTTAGCTTCTCTTTCTGTCGCACACACGCACACACACACACACACACACACTTCTCAAACAACAGGTGATAATTTAGGCAGAGCTATCTTTATTGTAAAATAATAGCAATTCCTGTTCTCAAAAACTCTGGCTTGCTCTGTGTGTGTGTGTGTGTGTGTGTGTATAGGGAGCTGCTGGGAGAGATGTTGCATCCTGGCATCTCCCCTCTGTAATGAGTATCTCTAGAGATGGCAGGTGCATGTTGAGATGTTCCTTTACAAGCTCAGCAACATTTTGTTAAGGCGGGGAACATGTCGTCATCGTCTGGACCACTCTCTTCTCTTTCCTTCACAAAGGGATTTATTTGTCCCCTCACAAATAATACAATTGTTTAAAAAATTTGACATGCTTTATCCCATTCATTCTATGCATCTATCCTAGGAGAGACTTCAGTCGGAGGTCAGTCAGATTAGGGAGGATGATTGCCTCTTCTTTTCCCCAACACTAATGAGCTATACAACACTGCAGTGAAGGGAATGTTCTCCAATACCGTACTTTCCCCACAAACGTCCAAGGAACCAAAATGGGCTAGCTGGGTAGTGTCGTATTATCTTACCTTCAGCCAGGTCACCCGTGATACAAGTCCGTATTTAACGTCCATCCCATGTCCAAGGACGTCGGGAGATGACGTGGGAAACCGGCCACCAGGGGCAACCGCGAGCGCTGTTACCGTCAAGAAGGTTTTGGTAGGGTGTTATGGACAAGGAAGGCGTTAGCATCTGTCTCTGATTTCAAAGGTTGCGAGTTTAAATCCAGCAATAGAAAGTTGTTTTTGAGATTTCCCCCCCCCCCCCTAAACTTAGTTAGTGCCTAAACGTAACATTAAACACTTTGAAATGTGATGTGTGTGTGTGTGTGTGTGCGTGTGTATATGCGTGCCTGTATGTGTGTTGGTGTGTGCGTGAGTGTGTATGTCGATATGTGAGGCATCTGTCTGTACAGATAAAGAAGAATCGGCTAGGGGCAGCGGTAGAGGGTAAAGGGGGCGGAGACAGAAGGTGGCATTGATTTCTGATTGGAGGCACACCCGGTAGATGTTAGCGGTCACCCGTAGCGATTGGCTGGACAGTCTAAAGTCAACTTCACCATCAATTGCATAGATAACACGGAAAAACAAATGGGAACAGACTGGAAAAAATCTACGGTTTCAATTCATATTGGGATGGAATTGTCCTTATGGGAATGCTGTTCTTTCAGCATGATGTTGAAATACTGTGTTAAGGTTCCTCACGTAGAATACACACGTTTGCCGTGATGAGAAGCTGTTAAAAACACAGAACCGCTTGACCTTGACTGAGCTGGTCGTCCAACTCAGACACGCAGTCAGAGAGGCAGTGGGCGTAGCAGCCCAATAGGACTGGCTGGGCGGTCAGTCACTTACAGATGGATGCTCACACACTCCCAGGTGTCCACCATCACGGAACGGATGGAACATACCCCCCCCCCCCCTTACGTCCCTCTCCCCACACCTCGTCCATCCCCCCCTCAACCTCCTCCTTGTCCGATTAGCCCACGACATCTGTTCAGCTCTGTGTTCTCCCTTGTCCTGCAGTGGGTAGTAGTGAGTGGGCTGAGTAGTATAGTGGGTAGACTAGCCCAGGGCTGCATGGAGTCTTATCTACTGGAGCTGACACATCAGGGCCAACCCTCAGCCCTAATTGCTTTACGGGAGCTCGTCGAGCTGCACGATGCGTACAGTCCACAGCCGACACGGATACATAGCACAGCGCCTTGCAGAGAGAGAGAGAGAGAGAGGAGCTCTGTTTCTGGCTCTGTCATGCAATCCCGACTCTGTCCGGGTAAAACAACAGCAGAACGCACTCACCAACACAGACACACACACACACACACACACAGACACACACACACACACACACACACTCACTCTCTTGTCTCCGTTCTACAGTGGGTGAGCGTGTGTGTGTGTGTGAACTCCCCAGTGCGTAGTCTTTAATAACCCCACTCAGTCAGCCTGAGAGAGCTACAGTAGAGAGAGCCAGAGCACACCATGCTACACAAGCAGCACACAACACTAACACTAATGCCCTCACACTCAGTCAACCAGCATAGGCCTCTGGACATTAAACTCTACCACTCATCCAGTCTCTCCCTCTCTCTCCCTTTCTCTGTCCCTCTCTCTCTCTCTCTCTCTCTCTCTCTCTCCGTCTCTGTCTCCCTCTCCGTCTCTGTCTCCCTCTCCGTCTCTGTCTCCCTCTCTGTCTCTCTCTCTGTCTCACTCTCGGTCTCTCTCCATCTCTCTCTCCATCTCTCTCTCCGTCTGTCTCTCTCTCTGTCTCTCTCTCTCTCTGTCTCTCTCTCTCTCTGTCTCTCTCTCTCTGTCTCTCTCTCTGTCTCTCTCTCTGTCTCTCTCTCTCTCTGTCTCTCTCTCTCTCTGTCTCTGTCTGTCTCTCCCTCTCTGTCTCCCTCTCTCTCTGTCTCCCTCTCTCTCTGTCTCCCTCTCTGTCTCCCTCTCTGTCTCCCTCTCTGTCTGTCTGTCTCTCTCTCTCTCTCTCCCTCTCTGTCTCCCTCTCCATCTCTCTCTGTGTCTCTATCTCTCTCTCTCTCTCCATCTCTCGCTCTGTCTGTCTCTCTCTCTCTCTGGTCTCTCTCGGTCTCTCTCTCTGCCTCTCTCTGTCGTACTCGTTTCAATTTTCTCAATTTTCTTCAAGTCTTGTCCCGTTCACTTACAAAAAAAGAAGTTCGGCAAATTTGCTGCAAACCAAATAGCCACAACATGTTGCCAGAACTGCAAATGAGTGCCACCAGTGGTGAATCAGCGGCAAACCTTTGTCAACAACAACGTGTATTGCCACTAGTGGCATATAGGTCGCCAGAGGTTTCTTTCTGGCAAACAATTATTTCAAGATTCTATTTGAATCTGTGGCAAACCAGTGGCAACAATATATGCTTGCACTAGTGGAAAACAGTTTCCCAGCAGCCGTGTGGCTTCGGAGGTTGGGAGTTCAATCCCTGGCCGAATCATACCAAAGACTGTAAAAATGGGACCTGATGAGTCTCTTCTTTGCACTCAGCATTAAGGAGACAGATTGGGGGTAAGGCCCTTGTGCAAGGCTACTTACTATACCAAATATTAGGAATACCTCAGAACTTCCTACGTTTGTCAGGGCATGGACTCTATAAGGTGTGGAAAGCATTCCACAAGGATGCTGGCCCATGTTGACTTCAATGCTTCCCACAGTTGCGTCAAGTTGGCTGGATGTCCTTTGGTTGGTGGAACATTCTTGATACACACGAGAAATTGTTCATGACACAAACCAGTGCGCCTGGCACTTACTACAACACCCGGGTTCATATGCACTAAAATCTTTTGTTTTGCCCATTCACTCTCTGAATGGCACACATACACAATCCATGTCTCAATTGTCTCAAGGCTTAAAAATCCTTATTTAACCTGTATTTAACAGGTGACATCAATAAGGGATCATAGCTTTCACCTGGATTCACCTGGTCAGTCTGTTATGGAAAGAGCAGGTGTTCTTAATATTTTGTACGCTCAGTGTATAAAATGCTTTTCAGTCATTGTTTCCGGAATCCTAATGTTGTTTTTTGCTTTGTGTTTTCAGATTTATTTCCCTGCATGCCTTCAACAAGCTTCAGACATGACTTCCACAGGGCCGCCATCTCCAAAGTTGACTAAAAAAAAGTCTCTCTCTCACACACTTGTTTACGTTTTCTCATAGTCTCCGAGCCGTGTCTTCTCTAATCTTTGCTCCCTCTTTCTCCTTATATCCGTTTTCTCACTGTAAGCCCTTAGTGTAATTGCGTTCAGACTGTGTCTCTGTGTTGAAGGTGCTACACGCATAGGATTTTTACATGTCCATAATATTTGTGCAGTAATAGTGGAATGATAAGTGTTTCACAGTACTACTTACCCGGCAGTGTTGTGATTGGCTGTGATATTCTCCTATTGATTCCTCCCGCCGGAGCGACATCCCTCGTCAAAATGGGAAAGCTGTTTCGACTTTGTGGCTGTGTCATCTAGTGGAAATCGGGTCAACATGGCCAATGTAGAAATTGCTCTGTCATTTCCTGATTGCTAAAATTCTACACCGTTCGTCTCAATTTCATTTCATGTGAGAAAACAAGCACTGAATACAGTAGGGAATCATTGTACCACCAACATGGCTGTGAAATATATTTTCAACAACAAAAAAAGATTGTTTTACAGCTGTTTGAAGCTGGTGGACCAAAACCGGAAGTAAAGGTTCAAGCCCCAATCTCCGCCATGTTAAGGGGAAAGAGGATGCAGGGAATGGGGGAGATTTGTTTTGAATGAAGCATAGTGCTGTTTGTTGCAATTCACCTAGCTTCCACATAGGGGAGAAATTCAGAGGTGTTCTAGGTGTGGCGCCTTTAAGTAGTGCTTCCGCTTCTGGCCATCCCATAATCTCTGTTGCTGTTACCAAACACGTCTGTACAGAGAGAAGATGGGCAATCCACTCCATAGTGAAGGTACTAAATGCTAATCAGATATAACAATACACAGTCGGTAGTGTGTGTGTGTGTGTGTGTGTGTGTGTCTGTGTCAACTATGCAAAGTTATGCACAAGTCCTTAATTATGCTCTGTAAAGGCTGTCGTGTGCAGAGATGAAATATTTATCTGGTTTAAAGTCAACCCTTTAGATGCATTATGAGCGTGTTACGAAATCCTGAATAATGCATAGTAGACAGACGTGTGATGTACAGTGTTAGCTCTAATTGATTCACTTACAATTACCGGAGCCCTCTGTGTACTCCGCTGTACAAACACTGCCAACCACATCAACCACTTAACACGCATTTACACCGCTTAACACTACTAACCACGAGCCAAAACACACACACGTGCGCGCATGCACGCACACGCACAAAACGCTGCTTACAAACAGACCTACTATATTTGAAGACATGTAGCCTTGGACACAAATGAGCTTAGAATAACAGCAGTCAAGTTATAAAAAAAAAAAAAAAAACATTTAAGAAAAGGAAATCTCCAACTCTCCAGACATGATTTCTATTTAAAGGGTCTTGACCTGGCTCCCATATGCTAGCCTGGCACAGCTCGGCACCCGCGGAGGTGCCAGTGCAGGTTAGCTGGTACATGAATAATGGGCAACCACACATTAGGACAGAGAAGTAGGCCACAGGGTACACTACTTTGCTCTTGCCATCCCACTCTCCCCTCATCAACTCCTCATTAATATTGAATCTAACCAGAGCACCTTCGACACTCTCCTGTCCTAAGACAGAGGGGGAGGGAGTGGGAGATGGTATGGAGGACAAGATGACATGAGAGGGTGATAGATGGAAACGCAGAAGGGAGCTGAAAGAGAGGGGGAAAGAGAGAGAGAGAGAGAGAGAGAGAGATGGAGGAACAGAGATATACTGGAGGTTCTACACTTCAGAGTTGAGGGCTCTTGCCAAACCAGTGGCGGTACCAGAGGGGTGGGCTGATGCTCTTCTTCCTGTTCCTCTAGCACACGCTACGGTGTCTTCACCAATCACTCCATTGATCTCTGATCTCTCCATTTCTGCATTCGAGGAGATGGCTCTCCAGGGGGCTCTTCATTTGTCTGCATCCTGATGAATGGCATCAACCGTTATATATGGAATATGGTCTTCTGAGCTCGATTCAGTGTATGAATTTCACAAGTTATTGTGAAGGCTCAGACCCCCCCCCCCCCCGCCCCCCCCGAATCACACGCACATGGAGATTAGTGGGTGCAAGTGAGTTTCTAATCTTTTCATGGTAATTAATTCTAATAACGGGGGATTTGAGCTTTCCTAAAACTATTTCTCCTTGAATATGACGCTCCTCTGTTCAGCCGATAAGCACTGGGGGCTTTGTACCGGCTGTTTATCTGTCAACCATGGCGCTTTAATGATCTCAACAGGATCAATTAGCTAGATGCTTGGTGTACATTAAGATTCACACTCCGTCTGTAGCCAGCTACCTCCTCTCTTTACCCTGTTTACAGTTCGTACGTCTCAAAATGCATGTTATGTTTGAGACCCCCAGAAACGATAGCCTCCACAGCAAATACCATGGTTCTCACCAGCATTGACTTAATCATGGCTCGCCCTGGTTTCTCTAATAGACCTCGTACTAACCCTAAGCTCGACTCGGGACTGCAATAGTTCCAAGCAAGCTTGAACTCGGCGAGCTGAGATTGATATTTTGACATTTGCCCAATGGCTGCAAATGTTGCACGTTTGAAATACGACGCTCCAAAGAGGAGAGCTGAGCGGTGTTGCCAGCTCTGCTACTCTATTTACAGTAGCTCCCGGCTTGTTGAGAGACGTAGAGAGGATTGAACTACCTATCTAACAGAAGGATGGTTATGTTGTGCAGAGTGTGCTGAGGTTGAGAGGGGGGGGGGGGGGGGGGGGGGGGGTGATATCATTATTCAAGAACAAAGGAACTTCCATGGGTTTTAATGTAAACAAGTGTAACCTAATAATGGACCTTTGGGCTATTTCCCTTTTTTACCATTTCTGTTTTAAAGGAATGAGATTTCTGCAGTTTAAATGAAAGTGGTGGCGCATCAATAAATGATTCCCAAATCTTTTTATAGAACATGCAAATTTGAAAATCCTAATTCTATTCGCATTAGACACGGCCCAAAAAAATAGGTTTTTAAAAGTTTAACCAATATTAATAGCACCAATTAAGGGTCCGACTGTAAAGTTATGCATCATTCTGTACTGCTGCTGGGAGGAGGAAACCCCACACTGTCCACTGGCTAAGGCCTTCCTGGGTCCTCCCTCTCTCTCTCGCGCTTTTTCCTTCTCTCTCTCTAATAATAGTATTGTTTTTTGCTCCTTAGCAGACGCTTTAATCCAAAGCAACTTACAGTCATGCATGCATACATTTCACAGATGGGTGGTCCCAGGAATCGAACTCACTATCCTGGCGTTGCAAGCGCCATGCTCTACCAACTGAGCTTTTTTGTCTCTTCTCTACCCATCGCGCTCTCTCCCTTTCGCTCTCTTCCTCTCGTCTCCCCTCGCCCTCTCACTCTCTTTGTGTGTCTCCTCTGCCCATCACTGTCTCCTCTCTCCCTCTCCTTCCTCCACCCATCACTCCCCCAATCTCCTTGTCCCATGTAACAATGACAAATAGTAATAATAACAGGATGAAGTGGAGGCAGTGGAATACTGAAAGCCTGTGTTGGAGGGAGAAAAAAAAGAACATCTGCACAGATTCATAAAAGCCCGAGACGAAGCACTTTACACACTCATAACTCCATTATCAATAACCTGATCATCACCATTAACGGATGAGAACACGTGGCCACCACCCGGGCATTTGACGAGCACATTTTTTGACTGACGAGGATATTTTTTTCTTCATTTTCTTCTTCTCTTCGATATCATCACACATTTTAGACCTAAACGCTGCGTTAGTCAGCCAGAGTCATTTCAGTTTATGACGTGGAACTGCCACAGGACTGTCACGCCATTAGCACATAACGCCTCCGCTACACGCCGTCACCGACGTGCCATCCCTGGCAAGGCTCTTTAAAATCTGCGGCCCCGTTTCACAGGTGAGTGACAGCGTTACACGGGTGTCAGTTGAGCTCGTCGTTAGGGGAGCCCTTACTGGAAGTTTCCAGGCCCTTTCCGTAGCCTACGCCTGCAGTAGCAATGCTGAAGGGACCAACACTGTGGATTTCTGCTCTTCTCTTTTTTTCCCCCTCCACCTTTTTTTGGTTTGCTCTCGTGGACTTCTTCACCAGAGGGAGAGATGAAGAGAGGGGGAAAGGTTTCCTTTGTTCCGAAGTCCTGAGCGGAGGACAATCATTTTCTTGCTGGAACCAGGAGAAACGGTTTACTAAATAATGACTTCTGTGTTGTAATTTGTGTAGGGATTTGTGCCTGAGTTGGTGGGCTGCAATGCTACAGTGCCTCTCTCAGTCCCTTTCTCTATCCCCTCTCGCTCCCCTCCCTATTCCCCTCCTCTCTCTCTCTCTCTCTCACACACACACACCTATCCAGAGGATGAATGATCTACACATTACCCATGAGTACTGCTGACCGGTACATGCTTCAGCGGCTCACACTGCTAAGGGACCTCACAGCAAACCACCAGGGAGAGGAGAGAGGGAGAGAGAATAGGTCAGGGGAGATGAGGAATGATAGAGGGTAGGGAAAGGGAGAGAGCTAGAGAAAAAGACGGAATGGGTACTTGTTATTTGGTTCTTTCAACGGAAGGTGGAGAGGAGAGGCGGTGAGGTGGCACTGGGAACTTCCCTGGAAAATGGCCTGGGAGAATGGCAATTAGGTATGGTGTAGATTGCCTGTGGATCTGCAGGCAAGTGGTTCATTCTCTCCATTCCCCCCTGAGTCTCAGGGGACACTTGTAAGTCGTGTAAAGGAGAGAGAGCAGGTCACTATAAGGAACTGGCTATCTTTATCTTGACACTAACACTAGTTTAATACCTGCTGAGTACTCACTAGCAACCAGGTCTAGTCTATTTCCCCTGTATTGGTCCCCAGGGAAGGGCAGGGCTGGGACATGGAGAGGGGGAGGAGAGAGGGAATAGATGGGGGAAGGTGTGTTTCTAATGAGGGCTGACACCTCTAGTCTATGTGTTTTGCCTCTGGCCTCTGGCATTGCATCAGTGACTGGCCATTTGAGGAAAGGTACACAATAATAGAGCCCATAGGGAAGACCTTGTTCACACCAGTGTGTTCTACTCATATAATATAAACTCAGTCCCTTTTTTCAGGACCCTGTCCTTCACAGATAATTTGTAAAAATCCAAATAACTTCACAGATCTCCATTGTAAAGGGTTTAAACACTGTTTCTCAAGCTTGTTCAATGAACCATAAACAATTAATGAACATGGAACGGTCGTTAAGACACTAACAGCTTACAGACGGTAGGCAATTAAGGCCACAGTTCTGAAAACTTAGGACACTAAAGAGGCCTTTCTACTGACTATGAAAAACCCCAAAAGAAAGATGCCCAGGGTCCCTGCTCATCTGCGTGAAAGTGCATTAGGCATGCTGCAATGAGGCATGAGGACGGCAGATGTGGCCAGGGCAATAAATTGCCATTTCCGTACTGTGAGATACCTAAGACAGCGCTACAGGGAGACAGAACGGACAGTTGATCGTCCTCACAGTGGCAGACCACGTGTAACAACACCTGCACAGGATCGGTACATCTGAACATCACACCTGCGGGACAGGTACAGGATGGTAACAACAACTGCCCGAGCTACACCTTGAACGCACAATCCCTCCATCAGTGCTCAGAAAGTCTGCAGTTGGCTGAGAGAGGCTGGACTGAGGCCTTCTAGGCCTGTTGTAAGGCAGGTCCTCACCAGACATCACCGGCAACAATGTCGACTATGGGTACAAACCCACCGTCGCCCACCAGACAGGCCTGGCAAAAAGTGTCCATCACTAACGAGTCACTGTTTTGTCTCACCAGGGGTGATGGTCGGATTCGTGTTTATCATCGAAGGAATGAGTGTTACACCGAGGTCTGTACTCTGGAGCGGGATCGATTTGGAGGTGGAGGGTCCGTCATGGTCCGTGGCGGTGTGTCACAGCATCATCGGACTGAGCTTGTTGTCATTGCAGGCAATCTCAGCACCATGTGTTACAGGGAAGACATCCTCCTCCCTCATATGGTACCCTTCCTGCAGGCTCATCCTGACATGACCCTCCAGCATAACAATGCCATCAGCCATACTGCTCCTTTTGTGTGTGATTTCCTGCAAGACAGGAATGTCAGTGTTCTGCCATGGCCAGCGAAGAGCCCGGATCTCAATCCCATTGAACACGTCTGGGACCTGTTGGATCGGAGGTTGAGGGCTAGGGCCATTCCCCCCCCCCCCAGAAATGTCCGGGAACTTGCAGGTGCCTTGGTGGAAGAGTGGTGTAATATCTCACAGCAAGAACGGGTAAATCTGGTGCAGTCCATTAAGAGGAGATGCTCTGCAGTACTTAATGCAGCTGGTGGCCACACCAGATACTGACTGTTACTTTTGATTTTGACCCCCCCTTTGTTCAGGGACACATTATTCAATTTCTGTTAGTCACATGTCTGTGGAACTTGTTCAGTTTATGTCTTAATTGTTGAATCTTGTTATGTTCATACAAATATTTAAACATGTTAAGTTTGCTGAAAATAAACGCAGTTGACAGTGAGAGGACAGTGCTGAGTTAATATAGTTAATATATATATATATATATATATATATATATATATATATATATATATATATATATATATATATACACAGTGCCTTGCGAAAGTATTCGGCACCCTTGAACTTTGCGACCTTTTGCCACATTTCAGGCTTCAAACATAAAGATATAAAACTGTATTTTTTTGTGAAGAATCAACAACAAGTGGGACACAATCATGAAGTGGAACGACATTTATTGGATATTTCAAACTTTTTTAACATATCAAAAACTGAAAAACTGGGCGTGCAAAATTATTCAGCCCCCTTTAGTTAATACTTTGTAGCGCCACCTTTTGCTGCGATTACAGCTGTAAGTCGCTTGGGATATGTCTCTATTAGTTTTGCACATCGAGAGACTGAAATTTTTTCCCATTCATCCTTGCAAAACAGCTCGAGCTCAGTGAGGTTGGATGGAGAGCATTTGTGAACAGCAGTTTTCAGTTCTTTCCACAGATTCTCGATTGGATTCAGGTCTGGACTTTGACTTGGCCATTCTAACACCTGTATATGTTTATTTTTTAACCATTCCATTGTCGATTTTGCTTTATGTTTTGGATCATTGTCTTGTTGGAAGACAAATCTCCGTCCCAGTCTCAGGTCTTTTGCAGACTCCATCATGTTTTCTTTCAGAATGGTCCTGTATTTGGCTCCATCCATCTTCCCATCAATTTTAACCATCTTCCCTGTCCCAGCTGAAGAAAAGCAGGCCCAAACCATGATGCTGCCAACACCTGTAACGGTTTTCTTGGTGAGAAGGAGAGTCGGACCAAAATGCAGCGTGTAGATTGCGATCCATGTTTATTCAACAAACGAAACACGAATCTAAATACAAACACTACAAAACAATAAACGTAACGAAAACCGAAACAGCCTATACTAGTGACGCACAGGAATAACGACACATAGGACAATCACCCACAAACACACAGTGAATCCCAGGCTACCTAAATATGAATTCCCAATCAGAGACAATGACGAACACCTGCCTCTGATTGAGAACCATATCAGGCCGAACATAGAACTGGACAAACTAGACATGTAACATAGAATGCCCACTCAGATCACACCCTGACCAACCAAAACATAGAAACATACAAAGCAAACTATGGTCAGGGTGTGACAGTACCCCCCCCCCCCCCAAGGTGCGGACTATGGTCGCAAAACCTATAGGGGAGGGTCTGGGTGGGCATCTGTCCGCAGTGGCGGCTCTGGCGCTGGATGTGGACCCCACTCCATAATAGTCTTAGTCCACCTCCTTAGCGTCCCTAGATAGGTTACCCTCCTTAATGACAGCTCGGGACAGAGGGGCAGCTCGGGACAGAGGGGCAGCTCGGGACAGAAGGGCAGCTCGGGACAGAAGGGCAGCTCGGGACAGAAGGGCAGCTCGGGACAGAGGTAGCTCGGGACTGATGGGTAGCTCAGCACTGAGAGGAAGCTCAGCACTGAGAGGTAGCCCAGGCAGGTAGTTGGATCTAGCAGATCCTGGCTGACTGGCAGATCTGGCAGATCCTGGCCGACTGGCGGATCCTGGCCGACTGGCGGATCCTGGCCGACTGGCAGTTCTGGCAGATCCCGGCTGACTGGCGGATCTGGAAGAGTCTGGTTGACTGGCAGATCTGGAAGAGTCTGGCTGACTGGCAGATCTGGAAGGGTCTGGTAGACTGGCATATCTGGAAGAGTCTGGTTGTCTGGCAGATCTGGAAGAGTCTGGTTGACTGGCAGATCTGGAAGAGTCTGGTTGACTGGCAGATCTGGAAGAGTCTGGCTGACTGGCAGATCTGGAAGAGTCTGGCTGACTGGCAGATCTGGAAGAGTCTGGTTGAGTAGCAGATCTGGAAGAGTGTATGACTGGCAGATCTGGAAGAGTCTGGTAGACTGGCAGATCTGGAAGAGTCTGGTTGACTGACAGCTCTGGCTGCTCCATGCTGACTGGCTGCTCCATGCTGACTGGCAGCTCCATGCTGACTGGCAGCTCTGGCTGCTCCATGCAGACTGGCTGCTCTGGCTGCTCCATGCTGACTGGCGGCTCTGGCTGCTCCATGCTGACTGGCGGCCCTGGCTGCTCCATGCTGACTGGCGGCCCTGGCTGCTCCATGCTGACTGGCGGCTCTGGCTGCTCCATGCTGACTGGCGGCTCTGGCTGCTCCAATCAGACTGGCAGCTCTGGCGGCCCCATGCAGACTGGCAGCTCTGGCGGCTCCTTGCAGACTGGCAGCTTTGGCGGCATCCTGCAGACTGGCAGCTCCTTGCAGACTGGCAGCTCCTTGCAGACTGGCAGCTCCTTGCAGACTGGCAGCTCCTTGCAGACTGGCAGATCTGAACAGGCGGGAGACTCCGGCAGCGCTGTAGAGGCGTAAAGCTGGCAGATCTGACTGGCAGATCTGGAAGAGTCTGGTAGACTGGCAGATCTGGAAGAGTCTGGTTGACTGACAGCTCTGGCTGCTCCATGCTGACTGGCTGCTCCATGCTGACTGGCAGCTCCATGCTGACTGGCAGCTCTGGCTGCTCCATGCAGACTGGCTGCTCTGGCTGCTCCATGCTGACTGGCGGCTCTGGCTGCTCCATGCTGACTGGCGGCCCTGGCTGCTCCATGCTGACTGGCGGCTCTGGCTGCTCCATGCTGACTGGCGGCTCTGGCTGCTCCATGCAGACTGGCAGCTCTGGCGGCCCCATGCAGACTGGCAGCTCTGGCGGCTCCTTGCAGACTGGCAGCTTTGGCGGCATCCTGCAGACTGGCAGCTCTGGCGGCTCCTTGCAGACTGGCAGCTCCTTGCAGACTGGCAGCTCCCTGCAGACTGGCAGCTCCCTGCAGACTGGCAGCTCCCTGCAGACTGGCAGCTCCCTGCAGACTGGCAGCTCCTTGCAGACTGGCAGCTCCTTGCAGACTGGCAGCTCCTTGCAGACTGGCAGCTCCTTGCAGACTGGCAGCTCCTTGCAGACTGGCAGATCTGAACAGGCGGGAGACTCCGGCAGCGCTGTAGAGGCGTAAAGCTCTGACAGCGCTAAACAGGCGGGAGACTCCGACAGCGCTGGAGAGGAGGAAGGCTCCGGCAGCGCTGAACAGGCGAGGCGCACTGTAGGCCTGATGCGTGGTGCCGGCACTGGTGGTACTGGGCCGAGAACACGCACAGGAAGCCTGGTGCGGGGAGCTGCTACCGGAGGGCTGGGGTGTGGAGGTGGTACTGGAAAGACCGGACCGTGCAGGCGCACTGGAGCTCTTGAGCACCGAGCCTGCCCAACCTTACCTGGTTGAACGCTCACGGTCGCCCTGCCAGTGCGGCGAGGTGGAATAGCCCGCACTGGGCTATGCAGGCGAAGCGGAGACACCGAGCGCAAGGCTGGTGCCATGTAAGCCGGCCCAAGGAGACGCACTGGGGACCAGATGCGTAGAGCCGGCTTCATGGCATTAGGCTCGACGCTCAATCTAGCCCGGCCGACAAGCGGAGCTGGAATATACCGCACCGGGCTATGCACCCGCACTGGAGACACCGTGCGCACCACTGCATAACACGGTGCCTGTCCGGTCTCTCTAGCCCCCCGGTAAGCACAGGGAGTCTGCCCAGGTCTCCTACCTGGCATAGCCATACTCCCTGTTAGCCCCCCCCCCCCCCCCCCCCCCCCCAAGAAATTTTTGGGGCTGACTCCTGGGCTTCCTTGCGCGCCGCCGTGCTTGCTTCGCCAACTCCATTCTACGATAACTTTCCTCACACTGCTCCAGCGAATCCCAGGCGGGCTCCGGCACTCTCCCTGGGTCGGCCGCCCACCTGTCTATCTCCTCCCAAGTAGTATAGTCCATACTCCTGCTGTCCATAACGTCCTCCCATGTCCATTCCTCCTTTCGCTGCTGTTGCTGCCTGTTGACACGCTGCTTGGTCCGTTGGTGGTGGGTGATTCTGTAACGGTTTTCTGTATGAGAAGGAGAGTCGGACCAAAATGCAGCGTGTAGATTGCGATCCATGTTTATTCAACAAACGAAACACGAATCTAAATACAAACACTACAAAACAATAAATGTAACGAAAAGCAAAACAGCCTATACTAGTGAAAACTAACGCATAGACAGGAATAACGACACATAGGACAATCACCCACAAACACACAGTGAAACCCAGGCTACCTAAATATGGTTCCCAATCAGAGAAAATGACGAACACCTGCCTCTGATTGAGAACCATATCAGGCCGAACATAGAACTGGACAAACTAGACATGTAACATAGAATGCCCACTCAGATCACACCCTGACCAACCAAAACATAGAAACATACAAAGCAAACTATGGTCAGGGTGTGACAACACCATGTTTGACAGTGGGGATGGTGTGTTCAGGGTGATGAGCTGTGTTGCTTTTACGCCAAACATAACGTTTTGCATTGTTGCCAAAAAGTTCAATTTTGGTTTCATCTGACCAGAGCACCTTCTTCCACATGTTTGGTGTGTCTCCCAGGTGGCTTGTGGCAAACTTTAAACGACACTTTTTATGGATATCTTTAAGAAATGGCTTTCTTCTTGCCACTCTTCCATAAAGGCCAGATTTGTGCAATACACAACTGATTGTTGTTCTATGGACAGAGTCTCCCACCTCAGCTGTAGATCTCTGCAGTTCATCCAGAGTGATCATGGGCCTCTTGGCTGCATCTCTGATCAGTCTTCTCCTTGTATGAGCTGAAAGTTTAGAGGGACGGCCAGGTCTTGGTAGATTTGCAGTGGTCTGATACTCCTTCCATTTCAATATTATCGCTTGCACAGTGCTCCTTGGGATGTTTAAAGCTTGGGAAATCATTTTGTATCCAAATCCGTCTTTAAACTTCTTCACAACAGTATCTCGGACCTACCTGGTGTGTTCCTTGTTCTTCATGATGCTCTCTGCGCTTTAAACGGACCTCTGAGACTATCACAGTGCAGGTGCATTTATACGGAGACTTGATTACACACAGGCGGATTGTATTTATCATCATTAGTCATTTAGGTCAACATTGGATCATTCAGAGATCCTCATTGAATTTCTGGAGAGAATTTGCTGCACTGAAAGTAAAGGGGCTGAATAATTTTGCACGCCCAATTTTTCAGTTTTTGATATGTTAAAAAAGTTTGAAATATCCAATAAATGTCGTTCCACTTCATGATTGTGTCCCACTTGTTGTTGATTCTTCACAAAAAATACAGTTTTATATCTTTATGTTTGAAGCCTGAAATGTGGCAAAAGGTCGCAAAGTTCAAGGGGCCCGAATACTTTCGCAAGGCACTGTGTATATATATATATATATATATATATATATATATATATATATATATATATATATATATATATATATATATATATATATACAGACAAACTGGATTGGTCCCACACAGACAGCATCGTGAAGAAGGCGCAGCAGCGCCTCTTCAACCTCGGGAGGCTGAAGAAATTCAGCTTGTCACCAAAAGCACTCACAAACCTCTACAGATGCACAATCGAGAGCATCCTGTCGGGCTGTATCACCGCCTGGTACGGCAACTGCTCCGCCCACAACCGTAAGGCTCTCCAGAGGGTAGTGAGGTCTGCACAACGCATCACCGGGGGCAAACTACCTGCCCTCCAGGACACCTACACCACCCGATGTCACAGGAAGGCCATAAAGATCATCAAGGACAACAACCACCCGAGCCACTGCCTGTTCACCCCGCTATCATCCAGAAGGCGAGGTCAGTACAGGTGCATCAAAGCAGGGGCCGAGAGACTGAAAAACAGCTTCTATTTCAAGGCCATCAGACTGTTAAACAGCCACCACTAACATTGAGTGGCTGCTGCCAACACACTGACTCAACTCCAGCCACTTTAATAATGGGAATTGATGGAAATTTATGTAAAATATATCACTAGCCACTTTAAACAATGCTACTTAATATAATGTTTACATACCCTACATTATTAATCTCATATGTATATGTATATACTGTAATCTATATAATCTACTGCATCGTTATGTAATACATGTATCACTAGCCACGTTAAACTATGCCACTTTGTTTACATACCCTACATTACTCATCTCATATGGGGCAAAAAAGTATTTAGTCAGCCACCAATTGTGCAAGTTCTCCCACTTAAAAATATGAGAGAGGTCTGTAATTTTCATCATAGGTACACTTCAACTATGACAGACAAAATTAGAAAAAAAATCTAGAAAATCACATTGTAGGATTTTTTATTATTTGCAAATTATGGGGCAAGTGCAGTCGCAAAATCCATCAAGCACTATGATGAAACTGGCTCTCATGAGGACAACCACAGGAATGGAAGACCCAGAGTTACCTCTGCAGCAGAGGATAAGTTCATTAGAGTTACCAGCCTCAGAAATTGCAGTCCAAATGAATACTAAACATAGTTTAAGTAACAGACACATCTCAACATCAACTGTTCAACTGTGTGAATCAGGCCTTCATGGTCGAATTGCTGCAATGAAACCACTACTAAAGGACACCAAGAAGAAGAAGAGACTTGCTTGGGCCAAGAAACACGAGCAACGGACATCAGATTGGTGTAGTCGACATTGGAGATTTTTGGTTCCACCCGCCGTGTCTTTGTGAGACACTGTGTGAGTGAACGGATGATCTCCGCAAGTTTATTTCCCACCATGTAGCATGGAGGAGGAGGTGTTATGGTGTGGGGGTGCTTTGCTGGTGACACCGTCTGTGATTTATTTAGAAATCAAGGCACACTTAACCAGCATGGCTACCAAAGCATTCTGCAGCAATACACCATCCAATCTGTTTTGGGCTTCATTGGACTATCATTTGTTTTTCAACAGGACAATGACCCAACACACTTGCAGGCTGTGTAAGGGATATTTTCCAAGAAGGAGAGTGGTGGAGTCCTGATTCAGATGACCTGGCCTCCACAATCCCCTGACCAAATTGAGATTGTTTGGGGTGAGTTGGACCGCAGAGAGAATTTAAAGCAGCAAACAAGTGCTAAGCATATGTGGGAACTCATTCAAGACTCTTGGAAAAGCATTCCAGGTGAAGCTGGTTGAGAAAATGCAAAGAGTGTTCAAAGCTGTCATCAAGGCAAAGGGTGGCTACTTTGAAGAATCTGAAATATAAAATATATTTGGATTTGTTTAACACTTTTTTGGTTACTTCATGATTCCCTATGTGTTATTTCATAGTTTTGACATCCTCACTATTATTCTATAATGTAGAAAAAAGTAAAAATAGTAAAAACATTTTTTAAAGATATCACGTAGTAGAACTGCATAAGTGATGCTCTCCACATTCTGGAAGACCGAGTTTTGAAATCAGTGGAATTACAGTATGATAGCTAAGGAGATGGAGAAAATTCTGGCGTTTGATTGCAAATATGCAGAAAAGAGAACATATAAAACGCCTGTGTACGGATTACATCTTCAAACTAAGGGCAACCATGGCATCCATGACAGAGAGGGAGAATCGTCCATCCATATATATGGGTAAGAGAGTCTAGCTAGCTGCATTTTCAGATTTTACACATTTCAAATTTGGTCAGAAAGTCTTTTCATTTCCAGCTAAAGTGTACTGTTAGCTAGATAGCTAACGCTAGCTGGCTAGCTAGCTAACGTTACGTGTATGATCTGTGTAGTAATATTATTTGTATCATCTGCATTGCTAGTTATAGCTAATAGCCTTGTTAGCTAGCTAACATTGAACCCTGGTTGGTTAGCTACCTGCAGATTCATGCAGGGTAGTAACCTTATGAGTTGGGATTATGGTTGATTGTTTAGCCAGCTAGCTATATGTCTAAACAAAAGACTCCACTATGCAAGTAACTATTTCAATAGAACTTGATGATGTCACTGCAAACACTGTTGATAGACAGATAGTAGCTGGTAAATTCTCTCTGGCTATCTACTCCAATTTCAGAGCACTCTCATCTGAGTGTGCCAGAGCACAGAATAACTGACAAATTTACAAACGCTCAACACCCGTTGAATGGCCGGTATCAGTTAAAGTTGGCAAAGAAACGTAATTAAATTGTTGCCAGCAGCACAGTTGCCGTCACCAATGCTTTGGATACATAATAACAGCCTAACCAGCTCTGCTAGGGTGAGTAAAATGGTCAGAGTGAGCTGTTCTCTCATTATGGTCTGGAAGTAGCTAGCAAGCTAGCCAATGTTAGCTTAAATGCTTGACTGCTGTTGTTAGGCCAGAATGCTCGGACCAACCCTACTCCTCGGGCCAGAGCTTTCAGTGTGAGCTCTGAACGCTTTGAGAGCGAAACGCTCGGCATTTACGAACAGACAACGCTCTGAGTTTAAGAACGTCCAGAGCCCACAGCATTCCAGATTATATTTATGAACACACCCGTAGTGTTAGCCAGACTTTAGTCTTGAAATCTTTGGTTGTTTTTCTTTGGTTGTATCTGTTTATCTTTGGTTGTACTTAGCCTCACATGTGAATCCTTAAAGAGACGGGTGGGGCTAAAGCTTAAGAGGGTGTGAATGATGCTGAATGTGTGTAGACAAAGAACAGTTCTCCAGTAGGTGTACCAAAATATTTAAAGGCCATTTTCTCAAAAGTGAGGTTACAAGTGTATCAACTTTCAAAGCAGAATTACTTTCCCATTGTTCCTCAACTATAGTGTATGATATACCATTTTCTAGTTCTGAGTCTCTACTTTTATCCAACGTAAAAAAACACAATTTCAAATGTTGCTACAGAAGACCGAATCGAGCCAGTCAGTCACACATGTGCAAACATTTGTTTTAGCTAAAAAAAACTGTTTTCGCTTTGTCATTATCAGGTATAGTTTGTAGATTGATGGGGGAGGGGGGGCGGGGATAAGAATAAGGCTGTAACGTAACAAAATGTGGAAAAAGGGGAAGGGGGTCTGAATACTTTTCCCGAATGCACTGTATGAATAACATCAAACATGACAAAATCCTCATACTGCTGGACGTAGCATGAACTACCCTATGGGAGCATTGGGAATATAAATGAGTACATGTACTGTAGATAAAAAATATATGGGCTATGTTTATATGTAATGTTTGATGTACAGTATCATCTATCCAATAGTTATCTGCTCCCACCATTAAAGTAGCTAGCGTGGGTAGTACTCCCTTGTTCTATTCTACCTAGACATTGGCGAGCAGGTACATGTATGTGTTAGCATTGGTCCTCTCCCCTATCAGGGGCCTTAAGAGCTGCTCATCTCCTCTTATGGTGGTGGATGTGTCTAATTGGCCTGGGGTGGCTTAGAGAGTGTGGAGGAGAAGAAGCACTACTGACAGACTGAGCACTGAACTCTGTGAAAACACTGATAACTCATCCACACACACACACACCCACACACACACTGCAGCTAGAGAGAGAGAGAAAGAGATAGCGAGAAGGAAAGAGAGAGAGAGATTTCAATCTCCTCGGCCTCCCTCTGCAGCTAGAGAGAAAGAAAGAGATAGCGAGAAGGAAAGAGAGAGAGAGCTTTCAATCTCCTCGGCCTCCCTCTGCAGCTAGAGAGAGAGAAAGAGATAGCGAGAAGGAAGGAGAGAGAGAGCTTTCAATCTCCTCGGCCTCGCTCTGCCCATGTCTCTCTCTCATGCCTGCTCTGCATGGAAACATTGAGACAAGAAACCATCATCCTGAAAACCTACAGGAGAAAAAATATCTAATCCTGAGTGAATCTGTTCTTGCCTCACGGAGAGCAGTGGAGAAGCGCGTTTATTCCCTGCAGGAAATTACTGTTTGATTTCCTACCTGTCAGGATGATAGAATTCAGGAAGGGGGATGGTGAGTGAAATATCTATGATTTAAGTCTGAGAGCTTCTGTTTGCTCAGGAGCAGACAAGGCTTCACTGAAGGGAGAGCAGTACTATGATAATGTCACTGAAGGGATAGAGCAGTACTATGATAATGTCACTAAAGGGATAGAGCAGTACTATGATAATGTCACTAAAGGGACAGAGCAGTACTATGATAATGTCACTGAAGGGATAGAGCAGTACTATGATAATGTCAATGAAGGGA
Organism: Oncorhynchus mykiss; assembly: GCF_013265735.2. Taxonomy (NCBI): domain Eukaryota; kingdom Metazoa; phylum Chordata; class Actinopteri; order Salmoniformes; family Salmonidae; genus Oncorhynchus; species Oncorhynchus mykiss. Next base: position 38,248,310 of record NC_048573.1, read on the forward strand.
TAGAGCAGTACTATGATAATGTCACTGAAGAGATAGAGCAGTACTATGATAATGTCACTGACGGGATAGAGTAGTACTATGATAATATCACTGAAGGGATAGAACAGTACTATGATAATGTCACTGAAGGGATAGAGCAGTACTATGATAATGTCACTGAAGAGGTAGAGCAGTACTATGATAATGTCACTGAAGGGAGAGCAGTACTATGATAATGTCACTGAAGGGATAGAGCAGTACTATGATAATGTCACTGAAGGGATAGAGCAGTACTATGATAATGTCACTGAAGGGATAGAGCAGTACTATGATAATGTCACTGAAGGGATAGCACATTACTATGATAATGTCACTGAAGGGATAGAGCAGTACTATGATAATGTCACTGAAGGGATAGAGCAGTACTATGATAATGTCACTAAAGGGATAGAGCAGTGCTATGGTAATGTCACTGAAGGGATAGAGCAGTGCTATGATAATGTCACTGAAGGGATAGAGCAGTACTATGGTAATGTAGAGTTGCAAATGTCTTCACAACTGCATACTCAACATTGTAATCATGTATGGACACACACATGAAGCAGAAACGTCTTCTTCCTCCCTCCAAAAGTCCTCTTATATTAATGGGCATAAAAGGACTGTGTTCCCATAGTGACTCCCTTGGGGACGATTAGGACATAATTTCTCTGAGACAGATACTGCTTGAGACGCGCCAGCCGTCTCCAGAGCATTGGGCCGTGCAGTGCAGGAGTGGAGAGGGGGATGAGAGGGAGGAGAGAGAGAGAGGATAGGGAGGAGAGGAGGGAGAGGGACCCTGTCCCCCTCTCTCAGGTGGGAATAGGGGGGGGGGGGGGATAACAGAAACAATCCTAAAGCTACGTAAACATCACACAGATCTCAACTCCCTCAGCTAGCTGCTTCATGACTATCACAAACAAGCCTTAAATAGACACGCGAAAGACGATAAAAACCAGACAGGAACCAGGGATAATGGAAAATAGAATAAAAGTGTGTGAGTGAGGGATGGAAAGAGAAAGAAAGAGAGAGAGAGAGAAAGAAAGTGAGGAAATAGTGATCCTCTTTAGCATAGTGTTGAAGCTCTAAGCTCTCTCTGACTGTGTGAGATGCACTCACCCAGGTCTACTGTACCCCAGAAATAACGTTGACATTCAAATCAGCACACACACACACACGCACACACACACACACAGAGCTGTCACTCCAATAGCAGAGCTCTGTCATCTTTACCATCAATGCTAGGCCAATGCAACACCGACTACGCTGCTTTGGGTCAACCTGCACGTCAACCGACTGAGCATTCTGCTTCCATTTAGAGGGCCAGCATTTCCGCAGTGCGCACAGAAAATATGCAGATTGAGCTGAGCTGCTTTGTAAATGCATTGCATTGCGTGCAGCTGTCACAATGCCTGACTGCGCTGCCTGTCTCCAACTTTACTGGGCTCAGCTTTTGCTTACTTTTCATGGGCATGTAGGAAATATAGATTGTCAAGAGCTGATTTCTGTTCGGGATTATCCCAGCCCAGAGTAATCCGTCTGATTGTGAAGCCACCTTCCCACACCGATGATGAGCCTCAGGGGTTAATGAGGTGGTTGGAAGCTTATGTATTCCTCACTTTTTTTCTCTGCTGAGAGTGGAAGTGCATGTTGAAGTGTTGAGGAGGACGGTGGGTGTGTTCAGATATTTCTGAGAAAACAATAACGATTAAAAGTGTTGATCAAGAGTGAATTCTCCTGAGGTCTCCTTCCCACCCTCCATTTCACTCTACATTTCATAAACAAATCTCATGAGACAAAGGACAGCACTGTACTACCCTTTGTCTCCTGAGATTTGTTTATGAAATGTAGAGTGAAAGGGTGTCACGCCCTGGCCATAGAGAGGCTTTTTATTCTCTATTTTAGTTAGGCCCAGGTGTGACTAGGGTGGGCGTTCTATGTTCTTTTTTCTATGTTTTTGTTCTGTTTTGTATTTCTGGTTTTGGCCTGGTATGGTTCCCAATCGTAGGCAGCTGTCAATCATTGTCTCTGATTGAGAACCATACTTAGGCAGCCTGTTTTCCCACTATGGGTTGTGGGTAGTTATTTTCTGTTGTTTCTTCTGTTCCTTGTTGTATTTAGTGTTCGGTTTATTAAAATAATGATGAACACTTACCACGCTGCATCTTGGTCCTCACCTTCTTCCACCAACGGTCGTTACAAAGGGAGGGTGGGAAGGAGACCTCAGGTGAATTCACACTCGATCAACACTTTTAATCGTTATCCCCTCTTCCCTCATCTTCACCTTACCCCTCCTCCAACTCCTCCGATTTACACACTGCTCCTCCCCTCCCTGCCCATGTCAGATGATAGTTTACCTTGGCTGGTGCTTCTCTCTCCCCTCTCTCTAATGCAAACATGATCCCCCACCTTGGTAGAATCCTTTTAGCTGAATCCCCAGTAAAATCCAGGAGAACATGGGAAACCACTGGATCCTGGAGGAGCTCTGTCTGTCTACCTCCAGATCCCTCTCCCTGGGATCACCCCCCACCAGGGAAGGAGGATAAATCCTTGAAATTTTTGGATGTTAGGAGAAAGCAGGCAGGGAACGCCATGGGGCCTGAGGTGGAGAACGTTCTGGGTTACAGTGGCTACACCATGGAACGGGATAGTTAATCACCTGATCTCTCTGGGTGCGTCCCAAATTGCACCCTATTCCCTAAAATAGTGCATTCATTTTGACCAGAGCCCTTTGAGCCGTCTTTCGGGATGGGACGTTAAACGGGTGTCCTGCCTCTCTGTGGTTACTAAAGATCCCATGGCACTTATCGTAAGAGTAGGGGTGTTAACCCTGGTGTCCTGGCTAAATTCCCAATCTGGCCCTCATACCATCATGGCCCAGCTTCCAATTGGCTCATTCATCCCCTTCCTCTTCCCTGTAACTATTCTCCAGGTGGTTGCTGTGAATGAGAATGTGTTCTCAGTCAAATGACTTGGTGAAATAAGGGTAAAAAAAGAAAAGATTTAAAAAGCAATTTAAAAGGAGTGCACCTGAAAGGGAACAGGGTGCCATTTCTGATGTAGACTCTGTGTAGGAATGCTTCCTTGTAGGAATGTCATTACCATGGTTGACTGGTGCGATATGCTAATATCAAGTCTCATATGCACAGTACATGCACAGTGGCTTACTGAACACAAAATTGTTCATGTGGCTGGATTATAAAAACTGTTGAGTAACTATAATGCTAAGTTGTTTAACTTCTTGGTGACAGCCCGGATGAAATGCATGCCCAAATTCAACTGCCTGCTACTCATCCACAGAAGATAAGATATGCATAGTGTTAGTCGATTTGGATAGAAAACACTCTGAAGTTTCTAAAACTGTTTGAATCATGTCTGTGAGTATAACATAACTTATGTAGCAGGCGAAAACCCTGAGGACAAACCATTCAGATTTTTTGTTTGTTTTGAGGTCACTCTCTTGTCAATGAGCTTTCATTGGGAATTCAGATTTCTAAGGGACCTTCTTGCAGTTCCTACCGCTTCCACTGGACGTCACCAGTCTTTAGAAATTGGTTGAGGTTTTTCCTTTGTGTAATGAAGAAGTAGCCCTGTTCGAAACGAGGGTCACTTCAAGTGTACTGTTAGATAGAGGCGTGTTTTCTTCCTGTATTGAACACAGATCATCCCCGTCTTCAATTTTATCGATTATTTACTTTATTTACTTTACTAAAATACCTAAAGTTGTATTACAAAAGTAGTTTGAAATGTTTTGGCAAAGTTTACAGGTAAATTTTGAGATATTTTGTAGTCACGTTGCGCAAGTTGGAACCGGTGTTTTCCTGGATCAAACGCGCCAAATAAATTGACATTTTGGATATATATAGATGGAATTAATCGAACAAAAGGACCATTTGTGATGTTTATGGGACATATTGGAGTGCCAACAGAAGAAGCTCGTCAAAGGTAAGGCCTGATTTATATTTTTATTTCTGTGTTTTGTGTCACGTCTGCGTTTTGTGTCACGCCTCTATTTTGTTTACGGAGGTGCTCTCCTCAGATAATAGCATCGTATGCTCTCGCCAAAATGTATTTTTGAAATCTGACATGTTGGCTGGATTCACAACACGTGTAGCTTTAATTTGGTATCTTAAATGTGTGATTTCATGAAAGTTTGATTTTTATAGTAATTTATTTGAATTTGGCGCTCTGCATTTTCTCTGGCTCTTGGCCAGGTGGGACGCTAGCGTCCCACATACCCCAGAGAGGTTAAGAAAGTAAGAAATGTTGGAGTAGAGCTTTAAGGGGAGAATGCTGTTAACAGCGAGTTTTTCTTCCAGGCTCAGGTCTCCTGTTCTGCTATGCAATGTTCCAGACCCCAATTTTCTCCCAGACCCAGGCTCATTTTCCCTGTGCTCGCTGGTGTCGGGGAACAAGTGGGATTTGCATCGTCAATGTGGTAATAAAACCCCTGGACTGAATCAGAATCAGCTCCTCAGTTGAAAAGAAAGAGGTAGCTTGAGAGAGAGAGGAAGACACAGCCTTTCTCTTTTCTCGGCAGGTGCAGTCTGTCAGAAGGAAAACTATCCATCTATGTTTCTTTCTTGCTTGTTTGTTTGCCATATAGTGTTTGTTTGTCTGTGTTTCTTCTTCTTTGTTGGTTCTCTCCTGAAGAGACTCCAGAACTATCCATCTGCCTGTGTTACCGTGGTGACATCCCTTTGAGCGGCTGACGAGGCAGCGTTAGAGAACGCAACAACCGGAGAAGCAAAATGCCAGCCTAATTAGCGTGACTGCGGAGCCGGCGGAGGGTGAGACTCGTTATGGGCACAGCTCGCTATGATGTGTCTGCCCATGAATATAAACATTTTACATAAGACAAAAAAAAGCAAGCACTTCTAGTAGTTCAAGGTAACCAACTAACATGCCGGGTGGTGTTGATTGGGTCATTTGGTAAAAAGTTTGCAAGACTCCATGTGTGAATTTTGTTTCTGTGCATGACTGACTTTGTTATCTAGGTGTGGATGTGCAGTGTGAGTGTGTGAGATGGTGCTTGAACACGTCTGCTCTCCATGCTTCTCACATACACTCTCCCAGGATACTGCCTGTGGACTCCAAAGTAGAACGTGAAGTATCCATCAACCATCTTTCGTTCCTCTGCCTTCCTCTCCTCTCCAGCCTACCCTCCCACGACCATCCTGCTGGGCCAATCCAAGCTAGCCCGGGACTGGCTTCCGAGCCAGGCCCACACCGGAGCCTCCACGCTGGGTACAATATGGCACCCACCTCCCCTGCACTGCCAGCATGCTGGGGCTGCCCCTTCGACTGTGGCGTCCCCCAGCCCTAAGCAGACAGAGACGTATGGCAGCTCTAACTCACTCGGGGCGGGCAAGGATAGAGGGAGACATGGAGCGATAGGGAGCACAGGGGGGGGGGGGGACATGTTGTTCACACATGAAGAGAGTCATTAGCCTCAAGGGATTGGCTCTGTTCCCACCACTGACATCATCCGTGGCTGAAGAGACAACACCGAAACAAGATCAACAACAGCAGTGAGGTGAACGTCAAAGTCACATCCCCCAACCAGGAGACAATGGCCCAATCGAAGGTATACATACGCCTTCATGCCCGCACTTCGACAGCCTCCCTGTCTGACATTGAGACAATAGGCTTGATGAGTTGTAGTTTGTTTTTGTGAAGTCAATTACACTGATTGTGCCAGTCCTCTTGCCTCAAAACTCTCATTGCCGTCTGCTCGTCGCAATCACCAACCGCTACCCCATGGTGGGAGGAACACAGAACAGCAAATTAACTTGGCCCGGCCACAAAAACCCTCTTAAATGTTCCCCGTTGAAACTTGGGAGAGGGAGATTCAGCCAGAGAGATTTGTGATCGGTCTCTATCGTTCCATTTTCCTCTTACTTTTATTTTCTATCCTTTGCGGTTTCTGTCAGAGGCAGGCAGAGAGAAATGTTTCCAGGCCCAGACAGGCTTAATGAGGAGGACAGGTAAGTCTGGGAAGGTTGTGTGTGTTTGTGTGCGTGCGTGCAAAGGATCTCCGCTCAAGTCTGAAACGCTTGTGAGTCATGAGGTAGCCAAGCTCGCAAAGCGCACCACGGGTCTCACCCCCCAAAAACAGGAACAGGCAGCCTGTCAGACTGCAGTCATTTCCCCAGCTGCAGCAGCTCTAACTCCTTAAATCACACAGACGTGGGCATCATCTGACAAAGTGGTCTTTGGTCACCCTGTCGAGGGTGCCGTTTAAACTCCTCCCAGTGTTGGACCCTATTATCTGGGTACGAGGGGGGTGGGTTCAGCAGAGTCAGACCTGCGCTGACCCCTCTCTCCTCAGGGCCTCAAACGCAGGCTCGAAAAACAAACAAGCCAAAATAATCCACACCGGCATCTCTCGTCCTAGGGGTCCCGAGGAGGATGAGCAACCGAGCAGCACGGTGAGCGCACAGCGGAACGGCACACGGTGGTAAACAAAACCAGGACGTGTCCACACATCCTAACTCAACCACAACGGCTCCACCCTTCGGAACACTCTCTCTATGAGCTAGGCTTCTCTTGGCACGGGAATAGGTGAGAGACTTGGCTAGGGGCCCACACGTTGGCAGAAGCGAGCGTGCATTTCAATTAAACACCTTCTTCAGCTGCGCCAGAAGGAGGATCTTCTGAGAGGAAGTTCGAACAGAAAACAGGTAGAGAACGAGAGCGAAGGAGAGCGAGAGAGAGAGAAATAAAGGGAGAGAGAGAGACAAACAAATGTAATAATATGATATAGGAATGGAATGCAAGGCAGTATCGGTATGTACTGAAAGTAATAGTGGAAGACGTGTGAGAGAGAGAGAGAGAGTGTGTGGTGGTGGTGTGGAGGCTTGGAGATCACTCTGCTCCCTGTGTAAGTCGACAGGTAAATTAGCATCTTCGGCTCACAGGGCAAGCCCTCCTCTGCCTCCTTTCCCTCCGACAGAGGCAGCTTCTTGACCCCTACCATATCCCCTGTCGCTCCTCGCCACCGCATTGGCGTTTAAACACACAGACACTTTCACACTTCTATTTATAGACACACACATAGGCGCACGCGCTCTCTACACTCTCCTGAACAAACATGTAAACACAGACGGGAAATGTTATACTGCATGTGTTGAATTCCAATTAGCGATAACTTCCCTGTAACTTTCCTTCAGGTTATATGGGTCAGAGCCATTCTTGGGTCCTCCAGTAATATTTCAGGAAGTTGGATGACTCTGAGCAAGACCCAGTCAAAAAAACTAAACTAATCAAAATGGTCAAACCCAGTGCACGTCTCGTCATGTGTAGAGCTGTTTACATGTATAGTCATCCAGGAGAGGGCTACACTCTTAGAAAAAATGTTCTATCTAGAACCTAAAATGGTTCTTTGGCTGTCCCCATAGGAAAACCCATTGAAGAACCCTTTTTGGTTCGAGGTAAAACCTCTTTGGGTTCCATGAAGAACCTTTCCACAGAGGGGTTCTACCTCTGTAACCAAAGAGTGTAGATCTCCCCGATACAGCTTTCTCTCTCTCTCTCTGTCTCTGTCTCTCTCTCTCACTCTCTCACTCTCTCACTCTCTCACTCTCTCACTCTCTCACTCTCTCACTCTCTCACTCTCTCACTCTGTGCCCTTGATGCCATGTTGGAATCATCAATTAGAACAGACTGGGGGGCTGGGTGTTCGGCTGAGAGTGTGCGGTGCGTGTGAGAGACTATATATGTGCCTGCCTGCCTCTCTGTCTGCCTACCTGTGTACTCCTGCATGTTTTTAGTAGCATTAGTATTACCACATATCTGAGTGTCAGTCTGCGGGCCGTATGACTGATTAATCTTATCATTCAACGCTGACAGGCTCCACAGAGCCAACAGAGTAGCATCATTGATCTCCTTTACAGGGACCCGGGGCCTTGACTTCATTAGCCCTGTTAGTGCTAAGCTGCTTTACCATGCTCACGCCTGGTTAAGCCTGCACAGTGACACACACACACACACACACACAGATAAACGCAGAGAGAGAGGAGGGGAGGAAGATAGAGAGAGGAAGCAAAAGAAGAATGAAAAGAAGAAGAGACAAAGGGAGCTAACGAGTCAGTTTGAGGGGAAGTGAAAGAGAAGAGAAGGAAGAGGCTGGCGATAAAGTGTGAGCAAGGGAGAAGGCGATAAAGTGTGAGGGAGAGAGACCAAGAGAAAGAGAGAAAGAAGGAGTTTAAAGTGTGAGAGTGGGGTAAGTGAAGGAGAGAAAGTGACAGAGGTATAGAGAGGGCATGGAGCGTGTGAACCTGCAGCTCTCAGAGGCCAGGGAGGGATAAAGCTCAGTTTGCTGTTTGAATGAAGGAGGCTTTCTGCAACGGAGCGATGAGCAGCCGAATCAATTAACTTGTGTTCTGATTAATGAATTATCACGCTGGTCCATCGGCAGCCTGAGTACTTAGCCCGGCTTCCCCCGCGAGGCTTTGCTGTGTTGGAAAATTAGCTTTGACCTCTGCAGTACACACAGAAACACAAAAAGACACACGTGTGGATGCACGGACACCCACACATACATGCACAGTCGGGCAAGGCCTTATGTCCTCTAGAGAGTTCTGTAAATTAAAATGTCTTTTAAGTAAGTTATGATGAATAAGGAAATGATTGCACAGCCATTTTGTTGATGGCGATTTGACGTACAGTAATTCCTCTTTCTTGTTCCCCTTTTCCCTCCTTACACCCATTCATCCTCTCCTCCTGCCTCCCTTCTCCCTCACCCTCTCCCTCTTTTCCTCCTGCTAGTGTATGGCTTCGGCTGGTTTAACTACGCCCACAGCTCCCCGAGGATGGGCCATGACGGATGGGCCTGCGTGAGATTCTGATTCGATTCGGCCCATTTGATCAATTTATCGCTGTCATTTTGAAAATGAAATTAGAGGAACGTCTCCCAGAGAGTGTTTTTCCAGCACAGGTGCCATAAATATACTTAATTTGGCTCTTAGAAAGGAGGGATAGAGAAAGAGAGAGAGAGAGAGAGATGGAGTGGGGAGGGAGGGAGGGAGAGAGGGATACAGAGATAGAGACCGATAGAAAGGGAGAGAAAGATATTTTCTCTGTTGTGATGATGAGTGTGTCGAGGTGAGAAGAGTTTGGAGGTTGTCCATCGCAGTCCTAGGGAAGGAAGTGTAGAGGTCATTCAGCTACTGAAATAGCACACTGCTAGGGCCAGTAGATTTCTGCAAAAAAAAAAAAGATAAGATGGCTACACTAAGCCATCCAAAAATGCATGTGTGCTAACCTACCAGATCAACACTGCCATCGGAAATAGACAGCCGGAGCATCTGACGGAGCGAGGTTGATGAGTGGTTGACGCTGCCAACACACACATACAAGCGAGAGATAAGGAGAGACGAGAGAGAGATACAGTGCCTTGCAAAAGTATTCATCCCCCTTGGCGTTTTTTTCATATTTTGTTGTATTACAACCTGTAATTTAAATTGATTTTTATTTGGATTTCATGTAATGGACATACAGAAAATAGTCCAAATTGGTGAAGTGAAATAAAATAAAAGTAAAAAAAAACGGCATATGTATTCACCCCCTTTGCTATGAAGCCCCTAAATAAGATCTGGTGCAACCAATTACCTTCAGAAGTCACAAAATGAGTTAAATAAAGTCCACCTGTGTGCAATCTAAATGTCACATGATCTGTCACATGATCTCAGTATATATACACCTGCTCTGAAAGGCCCCAGAGTCTGCAACACCACTAAGCAAGTGGCACCATCAAGCAAGCGGCACCATGAAGACCAAGGAGCTCTCCAAACAGGTCAGAGACAAAGTTGTCGAGAAGTACAGATCAGGGTTGGGTCAAAAAAGATACCCAAAACTTTGAACATCCCACAGAGCCCCATTAAAGCCATTATTAAATCATTTAAATAATATGGCACCACAACAATCCTGCCAAGAGAGGGCCACCCACCAAAACTCACGAACCAGGCAAGGCGGGCACTAATCAGAGGCAACAAAGAGACCAAAGATAACCCTGAGCTGCAAAGCTCCACAGTGGAGATTGGAGTGTCTGTCCATAGGACCACTTTAAGCTGTACACTCCTCAGAGCTGGACTTTATGGATGAGTGGCAAGAAAAAAGCCATTGCTTAAAGAAAAAATAAGCAATCACGTTTGGTGTTTGCCAAAAGGCATGTGGGAGACTCCCCAAACATATGGAAGAAGGTACTCTGAGACTAAAATTGAGCTTTTTGACCATCAAGGAAAATGTCTGGCACAAACCCAACACCTCACGTCACCCCGAGAACACCATGTTTTTCATCGGCAGGGACTGGGAAACTGGTCAGAATTGAAGGAATGGTGGATTGCTGTAAGTACAGGGAAATTCTTGAGGGAAACCTGTTTCTTTCTCCAGACATTTGAGGACAATGACCCTAAGCATACTGCTAAAGAAACACTCGAGTGGCTCAGGGGGAAACATTTAAATGTTTTGGAATGGCCTAGTCAAAGCCCAGACCTCAATCCAATTGAGAATCTGTGGTATAACTTAAAGATTGTTGTACACCAGCAGAACCCATCCAACTGGAGCTGGAGCAGTTTTGTTATGAATAATTGTCAAAAAACCCAGAGGCTAGATGTGCCAAGCTTATAAAGACATACCCAAGAGACTTGCAGCTGTAGTTGCTGCCAAAGGTGGCTCTACAAAGTATTGACTTTGGGGGGGTGAATAGTTACGCACGCTCAAGTTTTTATTTTTGGGGGTTTTTATTTCTTGTTTGTTTCACAATAAAACATATTTTGCATCTTCAAAGTGGTAGGCATGTTACAACCCCCAGGTTGTAAGGCAACAAATTCCAGGTTGTAAGGCAACAAAATAGGAAAAATGCCAAGGGGGTGAATACTTTCGGAAGCCACTGTAGAAGAGTTGGATTGTTGCATAGGCACACTGTATTACTTATACAACTAATATAAGTACCGGAAATGAGACAGGAGTAGAAATTAACATAGGTTTTTGTTTACTCCCAACTGCGCAGTGGTCTAAGATACTGCATGTCACTGCAGTCCCTGGTTCGAATCCAGGCTGCATCACATCTGGCCGTGATTGGGAGTCCCATAGGGCGGCGCACAGTGTCGTCTGGGTTTGCATATAATTTTTTTTACAGTCTTTATCTTTAAATAAACATATATATTTTTTAACATAACAGTTATCTTAATGTTACAGTGGCAATTTTCAGAATAACCTTTCCTGAACTAAGGAAGGGTAGACTACCTCAGTTCCCAGACTTAACCCTGAGGTGTATTCTGCCCCAATGTCAGAGTTCAGTCTCTGAACTCAATGTTCAACCTTTCATGGGGTCGTCTTTCTCTTGCAGGGTAATGACAATGTACAAGTGAGTCTACAGTCACATTGTCTCTGAGTCTGAGTGGTGTTGGTGTATGGCCAAACTTGGTTGCAACAGTACCTCATATAGGTGAGCCTGGAGTATTTTCCATATTTGTAGGTTGCTGCAGTGGATGTTCAGGTGCTGGCACATAATTGTGATAGGTCTCCAGTAGCCACGTGTCTCCTCAAGATGATGTTCTCTGGCGTGTGAACTGTGTAGGACAGAGGGCCTATTTGTGCTACCACTGTTGCTGGTATCCCCTTTGGACCTTTGCAGTAGTTCCGAGCAAGAACTCTCGCTCCAGCTCTGAAGCTTCTGTCTGTAGCTTTGCTCCGTCTCTCCACTTCTCTGTTGTGTATGTAAAAACCTGTTTAGTCTTTGGAGGTCTCAGGATGTCGAGTCGCGTGCGAAGCGGTCTTTTCATCATGGCTGACGTGGGTACCACTTTGGTTGTAGCATAGGGGGGGATCGTTCTGTAGGTCAACGGGAAGGTGTTTAGGCGCCTGTTTCCTTGTGTTGATTTTATAGCTTGCTTCATTGTCTGCCTGATTCCATGAATGACCTGAACTCTTCAGACACAAGTTGGTGGTCATTATTGCTATTGAGTTGCGTTGGCAATCCCAATCGACCGAAGATTGACCGTAGCTCTTCGATGGTTCTCTCTGCTCTTCATCAATGCTCTTCATCAAGTGCTCTTCGTCAATGCGACCTCAGGCCATTTGCTGTCTGGGTCGACTATGACTAAGGACATACAATCCTCCAGTGGGCCCGAAAAGTCGACGTGGACTCAATGTCAAGGCTCCTTCTGGGAAGTCCCATGGGTGTAGTGGCGCTAGCTGAGGCATGTTCCGCATCTTTTGACATGCAGAACGCGACTTGGCCTTTTCTTCAATAGCTGTGTCCAAGTCTGGCCACCAAAGGTCTTCGCACCATGCCACAGTGACCTGAATGGTGTTCAAGCACCTGCTTTCTCAGTGGCTGCAGTATGATGATTTGAAAGTCCCGGTGACAAGCATCCAGAATGATCCGTGAGCTCGTTTCTCCTCACCAGGTAAAGCTGTCCGCCAGCTCTCCTCCCCAGCACAAGGTGACAATGTCTATGATCTCAGACATCACTGGATCAGCGGGGGTAACCTTCTTCACTTGGGCTGACGTAACTGGTGCGTTCATCACTTCCTGGAAATAGAGGATTTCAGCCTGGGAGTGCTCAGTGTGTGCGACAGGTAAGGGAAGCCTGAAGAGTCTGTCTGCATTGCAGTTCTGCTCAGACCTGTACTAGATGTCGTAGTGGTGACCAGAAAACTAAGACCCATTGCCACATGCGGCTGGCTGCGAGCAACAGAATGTGGGGAATGTGGGGGGTGGTTGACCAAAGATGGTCCATCAGCAGTGCGAATCGTCATCAAAACAGAATCTGTTGGAATTCCTTAAATCTTTTGCAACCCTGTGAATTTCCTGGCACTTTAGTTTGATCTTTTCCAGCCATGTGCGCCATAGAAAAGCTGGGTGGTTGCCTTTCACGGAGTAGAGTGGTAGATTTACCTTCTGTTTGTTGAGCTCCACTGTAACATTCACACTTCCTCTCACCGGTGTGCGTTTTCGGGCATCATCTCCATCGGCTCTGCTGCGAGCTGATGTAGTTTCTCCTTGTATACAGCCACAGACAGCATTGATACGGCTGCTCCAGTGTCCACTTGCCCCCGTTCTGCTTTTTCCATCCTGTAGCAGTGTTACCCATAATCTGTGTTCATTGTCTGAAATGGACAAAACATGCTCCCTCTGTGTGCTCCACGTCATGCACTTTCTTTTTGTCACTTCCTGAAGTCGCTTTTCTTTCATTCAGCCATTTTGTTTGATTCTGTCTTTTTTATTTTTTTGGCACTTAACAAAAAGTCTTGGTCTGTAATATTGACAGAGTATTTGAGTGCGCTGTGTAAATGTTTGAGGGAGAAAGGGAGTATGTTACAAGAAGGTGTAACAGGTTTCTGCCTGGGTTAGCACAGCTGTAAAATGCCTAGATTGGTGTGTCACACACACACACACACACACACACACACACACACACACACACACACAGGCCTTATTTATGTGTCTCTCCTTCAGCAGCCGGCGTATGGGATTGTGTCTGTAGAGAGATGATGTACACCACGCTAGCCTCTGTTCCCGCTCCACATCCATCAGACTACACAGCACAGCCGCACCACATCACTTAGCTTTATAGACCCGTCTGACAACCCACACACGCACACACACGCACACATGCACACGCACGCACACACCGCACACACGCATAGACTCGCACGCGCACATACTAAGAAAAGCGACGTGTGTCCGTCCGTGTCTGTTACCGCGGGTGTACCGAACGTGAAGTATGTGAGGATGTCAAGCACACTGCATAGTTGGTATGGCTATGTATTGTAGATCAAGTGCATTTGAGAGTGTACTTAAAGCCAGTGTCACTTCATGTAGCCGAGTTGCCAAAAAAAACGTCTCTCCTGAGAAAACAAAGATGCCATATTATACACATAACAATACCTTCATTAAAGGACAAAGTGTGCGGCACAAAGTTTGAACAACGTCAAGTGTATCAACTGTAAAGCAGCACGGCTGATTGTCTATTGTCCTCTCATCCAGTGCAATCACACAGGACACAAGCTTGGGGGCACACCCTCCGCCATCATCTTCATTACACAGAGTAGAGGGATGAAATGTCCCGATGCATACACCTACACTGTGCTGCCACTCAAAATAAGCCCCCCGGTCCTGTCCACAATGTCTGCTTCCACTCTGATCATTATCCCCCCCCAATCAAAACAGACAGCGCCAGCCCTCCCTCCCTCCCACCCGCCAACCGTACCCCACCTCGCAGTTATACTGAGGAGCACAATCACTCTCTCCACCCGCCCCCACACATTAACATACACAAGGCTTTAACTGTGCTATGACTGATGAGATACACAGAGAGGAAACATTACAAAAGAACGTTATGATTCTGAGCTTGCCGATGAGTCGTCGGTGATGCACATAGTGTGGATGACATTTCTCATGTAATGTATAGAGCGACGCTATTGGCTATATGTGTGGGTGTGTGGGGACCATGCTATCCAGGGACAACGCTATTGGCTATATGTGTGGGTGTGTGGGGACCATGCTATCCAGGGACAACGCTATTGGCTATATGTGTGGGTGTGTGGGGACCATGCTATCCAGGGACAACGCTATTGGCTATATGTGTGGGTGTGTGGGGACCATGCTATCCAGGGACAACGCTATTGCACAGAACAGTAACCTTGACTCCGCATCGCTAACACATCAGGGCATAAGTGTTGATAAACAGTACTTGAGAACACACACACAGCTGCTGCTACACACACACACACACACACACACACGCACACATCTCAAACAGCGGAGGAAACACAGGTGACTGATTATGTGTTGCCTTACCTTTCCGCGATGACACGGTGGTATCTGCAGATGAAAGGGAGGGAGAAAAAAAGAGAGTGTTAGGAGTTGACAGGCTGTTGTCTCTGAGACACATCAAATGGCGGAGATGACAGCGGCAGTCGGTGATTGGTTGGGAGGGGGAACAATGTCGTGGCCCAGATGGGGAAACCAAAAGGGGTTCTCTCATCTCAGCCCTCTAACAGCACAAGCACCCCACTTCAACACGCACACACACACTCAACCACTACTGTTGCCTTTGAACGATCTTGTGGAGGGAAGGAGGGAGGGAGAAAGGTAAAGAGGAGAGGGAGGTAGACAGAGCGAACGAGAGAGGAAGACACTGGGCTAAATAAATTGAGGCCTTGAGAGTGAAGAGCAGAGGATGTCTGAAATTCCCAGTCAACTGCGATGCATTATACAAGTTACTGTGAGTGGAGGTTTCTCATGAGTAGAGCAATAACATCTCGGCTCCTTGAGAGACTGCACAATCTGAAAACATTTCAGGATTTTTCCCCTGGGCCTAGGGAGGCACTTCGGACCAATAAGGTGGGGAATAATATTATTTTAGGGGGGGGGGGGGTTGTAGAGGCTCTCTCTTCTTAATGGACGGTTCCAAAGTGCCACAACAACAGAGGGAAGAGTAGGAGTGAAAATGGTACATTTTGCTTATTGTTCGCATAAAATATTTACCGCAAGTCTGTTTGTAAAGCTCCCAAGGTTTCATTTTTACGTGATAGACCTCTCAAGTCGGGAGGACTGCGAAATTAAATCAAGTGTAAAAACGTGTTTCTGTTTCACTCTCAGTAGTCCAAATCCTTGAACACATTTGTGTACTGGCCGGATGCCCAAGAAGCCCAAACGGCCGCAGACAGGGGAAGCCTGTAATAATTGAATCCGGGGTGGATTTGCGTCGGGTTGGGCTAAAGGGGAGATATAATCTACTGCTTTGCCTAATTGCCAGAATAAAGATGGCCTCCATTGTTGCGTTTGGCATAGATCAAAGCAGCGCGGCGTGCGATCGGGCATTGGGTTTTAAGGCTTTAGCTGCTTTTTGTTTGGCGAGGTGTTCTGGGGGATTTGGGCCAATATTCCCCCGCTGGTTATTACACGCGTCTGACTGTCTGTTACGGGTAGCTTCACAGCAGTGAGACATTCCATCATGCCAACTCTACCGTCGCCATTGGACAAACCGGGCAGCCATGAGTGCTGTGGATTTAAAACGGTCTCCAGATAAACGGTGAAAAATAAAGGCTGTATCTTGTTCACTGTAGGACTTGACACGGGGCCCCACAACATCACCACTCGTGACAACAGGGGCAAAACAGCGCCTTTACTTCTTAAAGGCGGCTAGAGAAATTTGGCTCCAAAAAACTACCGCCGCACTGTCGAGAGCGTCCTGACCGGTTGCATCATGGCCTGTTACGGGAAGTGCTCCGTCCACAACCACGAGGCCCTCCAGCGGGTGGTGAAGAGTCCATGTTCCCACCCATTCAGCAGTGGTGTAAAGTACTTAAGTAAAAATACTTTAAAGGAACACATACGTCGTTATTTGTATTTTACTATTTACATTTTTGACAACTTTTACTTCACTATATTCCTAAAGTAAATGATGTACTTTTTACTCCATACATTTTCCCTTACACCCAAAAGTACTCGTTACATTTTGATTCACACAATTCACACACTTATCAAGAGAACATCCGTGGTCATCTCTACTACTTCTGATCTGGCGGACTCACTAAACACATGCTTCGTTTGTAAATGATCTCTGAGTGTTTGAGTGTGCCCCTGGCTATCTGTACATTTAGAAACTGTGGCCGTCTGCTTGGCTTAACGCCAGGAATTTGAAATGATTTAAACCTGTACTTTTATATTATAGTATATTTTAGCAATTACATTTACTTTTGATACTTAAGTATTTTTAAAAGCAAATACTTTTTGACTTTTACTCAAGTAGTATTTTTCTGAGTGACTTTCACTTTTACTTTAGTCATTTTCTATTCAGGTATCTTTACTTTTCCTCAAGTATGACATTTGGTACTTTTTCCACAACTGCCAATCAGGACCTCGACTTGAACGCTGCCTGAGGAAGTACCGCAGCATCAAGAACCCCACGAGCTGTTCACTTCCTTACCGCCGAACAGACGGTATCGGAACATAAAGGTCTGATATCAACAGGCTCAGAGACAGTTTCTATCTGCAAGACCCCCTGCACTGACTCTCCGCACCTTAGCACACACGCACTCACTCACGCACATACCCACACTGACATATAATCTACACACTCACGCACACACCCACACTGACATATAATCTACACACACACATGCACGCACGCACGCACGCACACGCACACTTGCTGCTACCAGACTCTTTACTATTGCTAATACTTCTGTATTAAATGTATTAAACAATGAAACAATTCCCCCTTCCCTGATACATGTGTAAATATCGGACTATAAATTGTGCCTCCCTGTGTTATACTTATACTAAAATGTCTATTCTATTCTACTGAGACATTTACTTTATGTTCCTGTTCTTATATCTTATTGTTTCTTATTGTTGTTGCATCGTTAAGAAGGAACCTGCAAGAAAGCATTTAGTTGGACAGTGTATCCTGCATATACGTCTAATACAACTTGAAAATTGTTATATCTCTCCAATCCCTCATTGAAAGAGAGTGAACTTAACCACTCAGAAAGAGAGAGAGAGAGAGAGAGAGAGAGCTCTATATCCAAGTAGAAAATATCTTCTAAAATATGAATGTAACTATCATATTAATGAAAACAGAAACACAATGTGGACTCTGTTGGTATCTCAACCCGATCGTCCCTCGATTCACTATCTATAATGCACAGCCACTATTTGACGCTCCACTTCTGGAAAGTACTCATGCGATCATGTGGAAGAAGTGATATGCAGTTTAAAGCCCTCAAAACAGACAGACGGCAGAACAGCAGTCTGTCCTCTACACACACGTACGCGATACGGAGAGTGAATTACTCGTCCCACACGTGAAAACCGGTGTGTTTTTATCATTGTGAATAATTACTTTAGAGTTGCTTCATCCATTTTTGGACTCCTGAATTAATGATATGTACCCATTGATCCTTGAAGAATATAACTTCTAAATGCCTCATGAGCTCATTAGTTCAACAGTCACACCCCATCAGATTTACGCCAATGTTTGTAAACAAAGCCAACGTAAACAAACACTACAGTACACAGCCTCAAAACATGGTTAAAACTATAATGTTGATATCTTCAATGGGCGGTCCTTGCATCCATAGCTCTGTCTATGACTTTAAGAGTGGTTACATTTCTCCAGCCCCTACCCCTCAGCTTTTTTTTTGACAGAAACAGGGGCGAAGAGAAGGCTTTGGTATTGTTCCAATGGCAGTGGAGCAGGTGGACAGCTTCAAGTTCCTCGGTATCCAAATCACTGAAGACTTCAAACGGTCCTAGCACACACGCGCAGTCATGAAGAATGCGCGATAGTGTCTCTTCCCCCTCAAGGAGGTTGAAAAAGGTTTGGGCATGGGCGCTCAAATCCTGAAAAGTTTCTACAGCTGCACCATTGAGAGCATATCGACTGGCTGCATCACTGCTTGGTATGGCAACAGCACCGCCCTCCATCGCATGGTGCTACAGAGGGTTGTGCGGACAGCCCCGTACATCACTGGGACCGAGCTCCCTGCCATCCAGGACCTCTATATCCACTGTTCCTGTGCCATCATTGTAGATTAGAATTTGTTCAGAACTGACGTGCCTAATTAAACAAAGGTTAAATAAATAAAAACAATTAAAAACAGGCGGTGTGAAAAGAAGGCCTGGAAATTCGACAAAGACTCCAACCAAGCACACACAAACAAGCTGCTGCTACTCTGTTTATCTTATATCCCGTTGCCTAGTCCCCTTACCCCTATACATATCTATCTCCATCACTCCTGTATCCCTGTCCCCCTACCCCTATACATATCTACCTCCATCACTCCTGTATCCCTATCCCCTTACCCCTATACATATCTACCTCCATCACTCCTGTATCCCTGTCCCCCTACCCCTATACATATCTACCTCCATCACTCCTGTATCCCTGTCCCCTTACCCCTATACATATCTATCTCCATCACTCCTGTATCCCTGTCCCCCTACCCCTATACATATCTACCTCCATCACTCCTGTATCCCTGTCCCCTTACCCCTATACATATCTACCTCCATCACTCCAGTATCCCTGTCCCCTTACCCCTATACATATCTACCTCCATCACTCCAGTATCCCTGTCCCCTTACCCCTATACATATCTACCTCCATCACTCCAGTATCCCTATCCCATTACCCCTATACATATCTACCTCCATCACTCCAGTATCCCTATCCCATTACCCCTATACATATCTACCTCCATCACTCCAGTATCCCTGTCCCCCTACCCCTATACATATCTACCTCCATCACTCCAGTATCCCTATCCCCTTACCCCTATACATATCTACCTCCATCACTCCAGTATCCCTGTCCCCTTACCCCTATACATATATACCTCCATCACTCCAGTATCCCTGTCCCCTTACCCCTATACATATCTACCTCCATCACTCCAGTATCCCTGTCCCCCTACCCCTATACATATCTACCTCCATCACTCCAGTATCCCTGTCCCCCTACCCCTATACATATCTACCTCCATCACTCCAGTATCCCTGTCCCCCTACCCCTATACATATCAACCTCCATCACTCCAGTATCCCTGTCCCCCTACCCCTATACATATCTACCTCCATCACTCCAGTATCCCTATCCCCTTACCCCTATACATATCTACCTCCATCACTCCAGTATCCCTATCCCCTTACCCCTATACATATATATCTCCATCACTCCAGTATCCCTGTCCCCTTACCCCTATACATACAGTGCCTTGCGAAAGTATTCAGCCACCTTGAACTTTGCGACCTTTTGCCACATTTCAGGCTTCAAACATAAAGATATAAAACTGTATTTTTTTGTGAAGAATCAACAACAAGTGGGACACAATCATGAAGTGGAACGACATTTATTGGATATTTCAAACTTTTTTAACAAATCAAAAACTTAAAAATTTGGGCGTGCAAAATTATTCAGCCCCTTTAAGTTAATACTTTGTAGCGCCACCTTTTGCTGCGATTACAGCTGTAAATCGCTTGGGGTATGTTTCTATCAGTTTTGCACATCGAGAGATTGACATTTTTTCCCATTCCTCCTTGCAAAACAGCTCGAGCTCAGTGAGGTTGGATGGAGAGCATTTGTGAACAGCAGTTTTCAGTTCTTTCCACAGATTCTCGATTGGATTCAGGTCTGGACTTTGACTTGGCCATTCTAACACCTGGATATGTTTATTTTTGAACCATTCCATTGTAGATTTTGCTTTATGTTTTGGATCATTGTCTTGTTGGAAGACAAATCTCCGTCCCAGTCTCAGGTCTTTTGCAGACCCCATCAGGTTTTCTTCCAGAATGGTCCTGTATTTGGCTCCATTCATCTTCCCATCAATTTTAACCATCTTACCTGTCCCTGCTGAAGAAAAGCAGGCCCAAACCATGATGCTGCCACCACCATGTTTGACAGTGGGGATGGTGTGTTGCTTTTACGCCAAACATAACGTTTTGCATTGTTGCCAAAAAGTTAAATTTTGGTGTCATCTGACCAGAGCACCTTCTTCCACATGTTTGGTGTGTCTCCCAGGTGGCTTGTGGCAAACTTTAACCGACACTTTTTATGGATATCTTTAAGAAATGGCTTTCTTCTTGCCACTCTTCCATAAAGGCCAGATTTGTGCAATATACGACTGATTGTTGTCCTATGGACAGAGTCTCCCACCTCAGCTGTAGATCTCTGCAGTTCTCTGCGCTTTTAACGGACCTCTGAGACTATCACAGTGCAGGTGCATTTATACGGAGACTTGATTACACACAGGTGGATTGTATTTATCATCATTAGTCATTTAGGTCAACATTGGATCATTCAGAGATCCTCACTGAATTTCTGGAGAGAGTTTGCTGCACTGAAAGTAAAGGGGCTGAATAATTTTGCACGCCCAATTTTTCAGTCTTTGATTTGTTAAAAAAGTTTGAAATATCCAATAAATGTCGTTCCACTTCATGATTGTGTTTGATGTTGATTCTTCACAAAAAAATACAGTTTTATATCTTTATGTTTGAAGCCTGAAATGTGGCAAAAGGTAGCAAAGTTCAAGGGGGCCGAATACTTTCGCAAGGCACTGTATCTACCTCCATCACTCCAGTATCCCTGTCCCCTTACCCCTATACATATCTACCTCCATCACTCCAGTATCCCTGTCCCCTTACCCCTATACATATCTACCTCCATCACTCCAGTATCCCTGTCCCCTTACCCCTATACATATCTACCTCCATCACTCCTGTATCCCTGTTAATATGGTATTGAAAGACTTAATAATAATAATTTCCTGTATATTGTATGCTTACTTCCTTATTTCATATTCTTAATTTCAGTTTTTTTGTTGTTGTAATACATTGCTATTGATTATTGCATGGTCGAGTTTTGAGTTTGCAACAAAGGCATTTCACTGTACTTGAAACTTGAAATGTGTGTGTTTTTACCATTGTGAACAAATGGCTACTTTGACAGCCAGGATAACCAAGATGGGGAAGAAGGAAGCAATACTGCTGTAATGATAGTGATCTTCCCCAGCAGCAGCTGGAAATTATCCGATGACAAAGCGTAAACGCTTTTCCGTCTTAACACACGTCAATACGTGGCATGAAAAAGCCCCGTGATGGCTTCCTGTGTTCAGATAAATATTGGGCTGTTTGGAAGGTAAAGCTCTTTTTTTCCCCCTCAGACCATCGATTGGCTGGTTTTCTGCCTGGTCGCTGGTGGCTTAGATGGATTTGGAGGCTAATATCCAGTGAATATGTGTGTGGCGTTTTGATGCGGCTGCACGCCCAGCACTACACTCCTGTGGGTTTGGTATTATGTATTCGTCAATACAGTGATCCCAGTCATCCCACTCAGTCGCAGGCTTATGCAAGAACAGCTAACGCCAGCCCTGAAACGCCCAATAACCTGCCTGTAACGGAGAGACAGACTGCATGCACGGTAGTGGTGGACACACACGTGCGACATGACAAACACACGCAGCTAGCTTGTAACTCTCAACCTCTTTATCTTTCTCTGTTGGTCTTTGTGCGTCTTTCTCTCAGCAGGACGGGGAGAGAGAGACAGATAAATATTGTGAAGGTTCAATACTATTGTTTCTTGTTTTTGTTGTTGTTGTTGTTGTTGTGTAATACTACAATGATAAGACACAGGACAGTGGTCTAACAAAGTGACTGACCTAAAAAGCTAATCAGGCATTGGCTGGAACACGCGTGTTGACATGTGCAACACTGATCAGCCATTCGGATCAAGGGATTTCGATGCAGTTATTTTCTCCCCCCCCAAAAAAAATCGATGCATTTTAATGGGCTTGTTACGATGAACAACAACAACAGAGAGAGAAGAAGAAAGAAAAAAAACGGAGTAATATTCATTGTCAACCAGGATTACTCCTCAGTCCTGACCTATATATCCGCTTGTCTTTCTGCCCGGTAGAAGGCTACTCAAGTCTATTGTTGAAATGGCTATTGTTCCTGAACGCAAGATCAGACTCAAGTGTAGTAAAAGTGGCCTCGTGGAAAGAGGGAAACGTCCCAAAAATATATAGATTTTCTAAATCGTTCCAAAACTCATAGACCAAAACCATGAGGTCTGAATATTATTATTATTTTTTAAACATTTCAAGAGAAACATCCTCTTTCTCTGCCTGGAATGCAATAAGGAGCCGTAGCTGGAAATGTATCAATTTGCAGCAGAGATTAAAAAAAAAAAAAGACTTCAGCCACACCCCTGAGAACTCATCTCTCCCAGGCCTAATAATAGTCAGCAGTTTTGGAGAGCTGGGTTGTTGTGATTTCAGGGGTTGCTGGAGGCGTGTACAGACTGACCAGAAGTGAGAAGGTCTTTCTCTCTCTGATAATGATAGTGACAGCAGACAACCATTTTAAGGGAACATAAGCCTCAAAATTGCTTTTTTACAGCTCTGGGTGTGAATCTCCTTCACTCTCTTCTGCCCTCTCTGTTCTTCCCTCAATTCATATTCCTTGCTTTCCTTTTCTATCCTCTGTCTACATTCTCTCTCTTTCTTCTCTGCCTTCTGCTCTCCCCTCTTTCCCTTCTCCTGTGCCCCCCCCCCCCCCCCCCCCCCCGTGCTCAGTCAATTCCCCTCTCCTCTTTCTCCCAAAAGCACTTTATAAAAGGAATGCTGGGGCTTCCTGGAGCTTCACAAGAAACACACAGCAGTAGACCTGAAGGTGCACAGTGTGTGTGTGTGTGTGTGTGTGTGTGTGTGTGTGTGTCCAGAGGATAGTGCGTGGTCATTGTACAGTAGCTGCATCCATCTGAAGCAGGTAAACTTGAGATGGATCCAAACCTACCGTTGTCTTCTGAAGCATCCCACCAGTTCCTTCTGTTCATTATGACATGTTGTAACCAGACTAAACCGTGGACGCGTGATGATTGAAAAGGGCTGGTAGTGTGTTGCTTTTGAAAGATGGTATGTTTCGAGCCATGTTGCTACTGAGGGGGTCCGCCTGGACTGCTTATACATCACAGACAGTGAGAGTGAATTAGAGTGCATTGGAAAACTGTCTCCCATTGACCTCTTTAAGTTGTGGCCTTCTAAGAAGCTGTCCTGGGAATAGCTTTAATTAAAGCCAGAAATTGGGTTCGATTTTTATACCCCTCCTGAACTGAAGAATCCTCATAGCTAATCACCACTTCATCAAGACAAATGAAAACCATATCGGCCAAGATGAACGTGTGTGTGTGTGTGTGTGTCAGAGGCATGTACAGGACTGCAGACATAAACAAACGCAGCTGTCCTCAGATGATGAAGCACTACAGTGATATATTGAAGCTTTAATGTAATTAGGATAAATTCCTCTACAGTGGCTTGCCCTTACTAAATCAACCCCATTCCACCTGAGTGAACCTGGCCATGCTGACACCACATCACTCCCAGTTATGAACCCACACATTGACAGATGGTGGCCCCCGGTCACACTTGACCTCTGACCTGGAAGTTAATGAGTCCAATTGAGCTGGTGTCGTGGCTGCTCATGTCCGTGATGTAGTCCCATAGGCTGGTCCTATAAGACCCTACAGAGTCGTATTAGGCTTGTTCAGCCAGGTTTCCCTTGGGGGGGGGGGGGGGCTCCGCCGCGTCACTCCAGTTCATTATCGCTCTATAAGGAAGATCTTGGGATGCTAAATACACCTATGCTTTATCAAAGGTGAAAAAGTGTCTTGTGTGTTTGTAGCGAGTCTCTGGAGTTGCAAGACCACTGGCTGGGTGTGTCAAGTCACTATGGTGGGAAGATTCTTTCAACAGGCAGAGTTTCCGGCAAGTGTCCCAGCTATTGGGTAGTCCTCTTGGTATGTTGTTGTCTTTTTAACCTTTTGCGTCCTCTACGCCTTTCGTTTTTCACCAGCTCAGGTATATACATGCAAGACAGGTTTCTACTCCATGCCAATAAGTTTCCTGAGGCAGTGTGCCCCTTAAGATCGTAAACACGGGAACACTTGCAGTCTCACTCTGTCTCGCTCTCTCTCTTCTCCATGTCGTGTAGTTATTTTAACAAACGTCTTCTGGGTGAGTTAGCAGCGGTAGCTAGCGGGCTTGTTAAGACAAGAGGGAGAGGCTGCTGATGTTGGGTCATGATCCCGCCTGATGCATGTTGCTCCCCCCCCCCCCCGTCTGCTGAGAGAAAGGTCAGCGCTGCTGTTATTCTCTACTGACGGAGAGCAGGCTGCAGGCGGCCCACGCAAACAGGAAGACGTCACCTTTTTACAGGAAGCTCTGGATTACAGCGCTGAAGAAAGTTCACCGCCACAGAGTTGACACTACTTCAGCAGCGTGCACATTCATTATTTCCCCCTCAGTCTTTGCTGAATGGGAGTGTGTCGAGAGAAGTGGGTGCTATTTGCACTGTACTCACAGTGCTCTTTGAAAGCACACACAGAGAACGGAGGTAGTCTGGTGCGTCTGAGCGTGAGGTGAACATGGGTGTCAGGCTGTACTTTGCCCCTCTATTGTCTAACAAAGCATTAGTGCTCATGTAGAAAATAAAAAAGTATCACCGACTCGGACTCCCTTGGAAAGGCTAAAGGAACAACACAATTTGCCACTAGGCATAATAATAATCATTTAGCAAGCGGTAAGTAACAGATGTCTTTTTTTTTCCCCCTCTCTTTCTCTATCCCCCTAAAACACCGGCATACAATGACATAGTGTTGGTAAATCAAAATGCTATTAAAGCCCATACCTTCCCTCTTTTAAAGAAAGGAAGAGAACAGGAAAGTAGAGAGCGTAGCAGCGTAGTAATTAGCAGTGAGTTAGGGGGCTGTGTAGCCTGCGCTCCACTCTATATAAGGCTCAGTGCCAGGTAGAGAGTAGAGAGAGCAGCGCTCTCGCTCTCTCTCATTATGTACTAATGACTTGTCTATTAATGAAAATTGAAAACATTTATTTTGCTAGCGCTACGGGTTTCGACTGGATTAATTACTACTGCGATGGAGGAATGAAAACACAAAGTGCTGCAGCGCTAACTAACCCGTGTGTATTGCTCGCTAGGCAACTGTTCGATTCTCACAGGTGGCAACGGGCCCTCTTGAGAGAGCAGAGACGGCATTTGGCAAGCCGGGAAGCTTAAGTCACACAACAGACAATGGTTTTCTGCTGTCCCCAGAGGAGAAAAAGAAAGGGTTCAACCGAAATGTGTCTTCCCGCATTTAACCCAACCCCTCTGAATCAGAGAGGTGCGGGGGGGCTGCCTTAATCAATGTCCACGTTATCGGTGCCCAGTGAGCAGTTGTTGTTAGGGGTTAACTGCCTTGCTCAAGGGTGGAACGGCAGATTTTTCCACCTTGCCAGCTTGGGGATTGGAACCAGCGAACTTTCGGTTATTGGCCCAATGCTCTACATGCAAACCGCAAGGGTTATACCTTGAACCAAAATGTTTTTTCAATGGGGACAGCCCCAAAACACTTTTGGAACCCTTTTTTCTAAGAGTGTAGGAGGGCCATAGTGGGGAGTACAAATACCTAAACACACCCACCAACACATAGAATAAATGTTGTGTTCTGTGTTCAGCCAGCAGTGTTACACAATATGGCAACTATAGTACCTCAAAATGTTGATTTAATACAGTGAAACATAGTAGAATGGCTCACAAACATACAACCACAAACACACTCGGACACACACACACACACACAGTAACTCACTCCTTCTGTCAGCTGAACACACACACTTTACTGCAGCGATAATTGTGGCGTTTAGCCGTGGATTCCAAACTAATTACATCGCGATGCGCCCAGACACTGAACACCTTTCTATTCTCACCCACAGCTCAGGCTGTCAATATCAATAGCAATCTGTCACTGGTCACGGTCGATAGCAATAAAAAATAACAAAGGCGACCCGGACAAATTTAATAGTTATATAAAAACTCCAATAGCTTCAATACAATTCAAGTCCTTTGGTTCTAGGAGGTGAAGATTTTGATCTGAGGAGATGCCACATTTCATGTTGGCCAGGGTAGGCTGACAGAAAGAGGGAGGGAGAGGGAGGGAGAGAGAGAGAGAGAGAGAGAGAGAATAAATTGGCCGCATGTTCACAGCATCTTCCCAAATAAATAGCCAATATAAATAAACAAATAGCAGCGTTGTGGGAGTAATCTAATTTCCATCTGCAGATTTTTCCCTCAAATGGTGACCAGAACTATTCTAACAGTGTCCTGATTTCCCAGCGGGCTCTCCTTGGAGAGGTCAGACAGACACAGGAGCAGAAAGAGAGTGTGTCTCTCACCCACAGCAGATGGTCCTTGATCAGATATTAGAGGCTGGGCAGCCAGGTCATATGGCCGTAGGCACTCTGCCCTGCCTGGGGGGAGAATGACCCCTTCACTCACTCACTCACTCACTCACTCACTCACACTCTCACACTCTCACACACACACACACACACACACACACACACACACACACACACACACACACACACACACACACACACACACACTGATGCGGATGCAGGCATACACACTCAAAACACATGCACACACTCACTCACACACATGGCTCCAGAGGCAGATGGGTGACTATGTGTGTTCCAGCCAGTACGGTGGGACATTGGAGCAGAGACAGTCTGATGCCCTTCAGCCTGTTATCTGTGGAGGGTGGAGCACAGCAAAGAGACACAGACTCAAATATGAGGCCTTATTACAGTACTATTCATGGGTTGCATGTTTCGTCATAATATTGTTTTGAATGTCCATTTTGGACTGATGTCCGACTGAGCATTCTACTCAACGCATCGTCAATGAGCACTGATGAAGATTGCATCAAAAGTGCATTACAGTGGCTTGGAAATATAATGACATTCAAAAGGACCTTTTGTCATAATTTTGATGTTGCCAGATTGACTTTAGATACAGTATAACGTCAGCTAGCTAGCTAAGATTGAGAGGAGGCCTTAGCTAGCCAAGGTTAGCATTGCTTATTTTCTTTATAAACTTTGCTAGCAAATGACGACATGATAATGCTGGCAAAGTTGTTTCCTACTAAATATTTGACTACTTTAGCTGTGTCATCATTTAGACAAAGCAGTAGGTAGCCTCCTTCCAGAATGGCTGGGCTTATCAACCTTTTAGGCCACCACTAAACATTCATAACAATGGCATGACACAACCGAGTGACGGAGGTGGAACCTATGAATACACTCACTTGTACTGCACCTTTTAAAATACTGCCCTGAGGCAATACTTCCTAGAAAGAAGCTGTCCTCTTCCGTTTGGAGGAGGACATAATTGTTTTCTTCTTCAAATCAAATATATTCCACAGAAAATTCAGATGAAGCGGAGAGAATGTCAATGTCATTTTTTTTTTTTTTTTTTTGCTCTCTTTTTCAACAAAATAATAAATACCAGGAGACTAACCAAATCCTACTTAGCCGAGGCTGAATCATCTAATGGCACAACTCCCTTCTGCCTCTCGTTATCTCTCTCTCTGCTTCTCGCCGCGTGCAATGGGAGAAAGCCGAGAGAATAAACAAGATGCACTTCATTTCATTTATTCTCTCCCCTGTGACAAATGCAGATGAAAATGCTAGGGCTTCCAATGTGACCTTCAGTCACAGCCGTCTTCCATCAGTCATCTCCAGCACCCGCTGATCAAATGGTACAGCCACCCCCCCCCCCCCCCCCCCCCCCCCCCCCTCCTCTGCCATCCTACTCCTCCTCCCCCCTATTCACCGACTGCCATCCTGATGTTCCTCCTGTTCCTCCAACTGTGTCAACTACCACAGCAACTATCCTCTCTCCTCTAGATCTTCCTCTCGCTCCTCCATAGGAGTAGTATTGGACGTCTGTCTTTCTGTCTGCCTGTCTGTCTGTCTGCTGGGTTTAGACTATGACTACATGCTGATTCTATATAAGGCCCAGTGGTGGTTTTCTAAAAGTTTTTTAAATATTTTTTTACCTGATTTGTGTTTATTTTTTTCCTCTTTATCCCCCTGAATCAGTGGTGATGAGTGACTACGTTACAGCTAAGCCTTCCATGATTAGAGCATTCACAAGAAACAATAGTTTAAGAGTGCCTACTTTCCCGATTATCATGCCTCTGTTCAAACGGGTCCTGAATCATCTCACCAGCCCAAACCCCCTTAACCTCGTCTACACGCATGTCATAAATATAAAACCCCTCTGTTTCTCTCAATCAAAATGTATTGTCTGACGTGAATACAATGGTTAAGTGTCCACTTTGCTTAATATTATGGTTTTAACTCGATAAGCTCTTCATACACCCCCAACCCATTTCCATGTTTCTAATACACAAAAGGCCTCAGTTATCCTCAATCACAGGTAGTGTCTGATAGAGAAAGAGTGCTCAGCGCTACAGTATCAAATCATTTTTTACATGGACATTTCTGGTAAAAAAATAAATAAAGGCAACAACCCATTGCTGATACATGATCTGAATAAGTCATACATAGTTACCCATTATTTGAGTTATCTAATCCATTTCGACAGTTTGTAATTGTTATTCTTCAGTTTTTTTTTGTCGTATCCTCTTCTGTTTGTTGTGTAGTAAATATTTCAGTTTTTGTGTTGAGTCCCATGTCTGAAAATGGATATAAGTACAGCTTGGTTTGAACTGGGAAAAACGGCCAACTGGGGCCTATTTCCCATGGAGAGACTAAGCTTGTCCATTATCTGAGCATAAGGAATTGTGAAATATATGGAGGGGAGAGCGGGGTAAGTTGAGCCAAAGGGGTAAGCTGAGCCACCATTGTTTCTTGGGAAACCATACACAAAATGTATCATTTGACCAAATATTTAGGTCATCATTTCATGGAGTCTGGTGAAGGAAGAAACCACATGGAAAGCAAGGTAAGCCAGTTAGGTGCCCACATTTTTGTCTCAATCACATTTATTTATTGTGTTAGAAGTTTCATGACGCTTCTTATCTAAACCAAAGTAGAACATTTAAAGATTGTTCTATACATCAGTTGGGGTCTCTATAAGCTTCAAAATGAGGTCCTAAACCTAGCATGAAAGTGCATCCTTGTAGCTGTGTGGGCCAATACAGTCAAACGTTTGCCTTGGGGTAAGCTGAGCCAATGACCATGAGGTCAATAGTTGAGCCGATGGCAAGTTGAAAAAAAGTCAGTGCTTTCTTCACAAGCCTAAAGCAAGGAATTATCACTGGGATACAGGGCCTGGCCTATGTTAAAAGTATTTTGTAGGTGTTAAGCCTGTGTTAAAATATGTTTCAAATGATTAAAATACTCAAGTGATTATGATTGTGTTGAATTGCGTTTGGGAAATAAAGATAGACATGGTTTTAAAAAGGTAGTGGTCATATTTCATTCAGTACAGAAGTTTGTAGGCGGCTTAACTCGCCCTGTTCCGTGGCTTAACTCGCCCTGTTCCGTGGCTTAACTCGCCCTGTTCCGTGGCTTAACTCGCCCTGTTCCGTGGCTTAACCTGTTAGAGCTCTAGGGGCGCTATTTCATTTTTGGATAAAAAACGTTCCCGTTTTAAGCGCGATATTTTGTCACGAAAAGATGCTCGACTATGCATATTCACACTCTGAAGTTTCAGAATCTGCAAAGATTTTGTCTGTAAGTGCCCCAGAACTCATTCTACAGGCGAAACCAAGATGATGCATCACCCAGGAATTAGCAGAATTTCTGAAGCTCTGTTTTCCATTCTCTCCTTATATGGCTGTGATTGCGCAACGAATGAGCCTACACTTTCTGTCGTTCACCCAAGGTCTTAGCAGCATTGTGACGTATTTGTAGGCATATCATTGGAAGATTGACCATAAGAGACTACATTTTCCAAGTGTCCGCTTGGTGTCCTGCGTCGAATTCGGTGCGCAATTGCCAGCTGCTTCTACTTTACCATTTGATTCAGGGGAGAAAGCATGTGTCCAAGAACGATATATCAATGAAGAGATATGTGAAAAACACCTTGATGATTGATTCTAAACAACGTTTGCCATGTTTTCAGTCGATATTATGGAGTTAATTTGGAAAAAAGTTCGCGTTTTGAGGACTGAATTTTCGGATTTTTTTTGGTAGCCAAATGTGATGTATAAAACGGAGCTATTTCTAATACACAAGGAATCTTTTTGGAAAAACTGAGCATCTGCTATCTAACTGAGAGTATCCTCATTGAAAACATCAGAAGTTCTTCAAAGGTAAATGATTTTATTTGAAGGCTTTTATGTTTTTGTTAATGTTGCGTGCTGGATGCTAACGCTAATGCTAACGCTAAATGCTAACGCGAAATGCTAACGCTAGCTAGCTACTTTTACACAAATGATTGTTTTCCTATGGTTGAGAAGCATATTTTGAAAATCTGAGATGACAGTGTTGTTTACAAAAGGCTAAGCTTGAGAGATGGCATATTTATTTCATTTCATTTGCGATTTTCATAAATAGTTAACGTTGTGTTATGCTAATGAGCTTGCTGATAGATTTACACAATCGCAGAAAACGGAGCGATTTGTCCTAAACAAATAATCTTTCAGGAAAAACTGAACATTTGCTATCTGAGAGTCTCCTCATTGAAAACATCTGAAGTTCTTACAAGGTAAATTATTTTATTTGAATGCTTTTCTGTTTTTTTGTGTAAATGTTGCCAGCTGAATGCTAATGCTAAATGCTACGTTAGCCATCAATACTGTTACACAAATGCTTGTTTTGCAATGGTTGAGAAGCATATTTTGAAAATCTGAGATGACAGTGTTGTTAACAAAAGGCTAAGCTTGAGAGCTAGCATATTTATTTCATTTCATTTGCGATTTTCATGAATAGTTAACGTTGCGTTATGGTAATGAGCTTGAGTCTGTATTCACGATCCCGGATCCGGGATGGGGAGATCAGAAAGGTTAACTCGCCCTGTTCCGTGGCTTAACTCACCCTGTTCCATGGCTTAACTCACCCTGTTCCGTGGCTTAACTCACCCTGTTCCGTGGCTTAACTCACCCTGTTCCGTGGCTTAACTCACCCTGTTCCGTGGCTTAACTCACCCTGTTCCGTGGTTTAATATACCCCATACTCGGGGTAAGTAAGTTGAACCAAGAGACCACATTTTTTCCAAAACTGCTATGATGACATGAATTCCGATCATTTCCAGGGATACACACCATCCTGAAATATATGTTGATATCTTTGTTGGAAAGAATACTATAGTGATGCTGAATGTAAAAATAAAGGACTCAACTTACCCCACTCTCCCCTATGTATTCATCTAACTAACTCCCTTGAAGTGTAGTGATATATGATGAGCTGATTTAAATGTATTTGGGAGTATGTAAGTACGCATCAATGAGAAATATAATGTGTGTGTGTACTAATGTTTCCTTGCTGTGAGTGTGACACTTTTCACCAACCCCTATGGACTCGAATAGGACACTCGTGCAACGGAGACAGTGACACTGATGCACTGGAGAATGAGACATAGGGCAATTACCAGCTAGCAGAGTAGTACGACACTTTTGTCCTGTGATACACAGACACAAGCTGCTGCTGTGTAAATTAGCACCGATGCCATTGTGTCATTGGGTTTCATTACCGCTGCTTTCCTGAAGGCCAGGGGCACAGGTCAGCAATGAGGTGAGGAAA
Organism: Oncorhynchus mykiss; assembly: GCF_013265735.2. Taxonomy (NCBI): domain Eukaryota; kingdom Metazoa; phylum Chordata; class Actinopteri; order Salmoniformes; family Salmonidae; genus Oncorhynchus; species Oncorhynchus mykiss. The sequence continues at coordinate 38,280,395 of NC_048573.1, forward strand.
AACTGAATCATCCCTCTGAGTCAGGATGGGAGAGAAAGAGAGTGAGAGAGAGAGAGAGAGAGCGAGACTGGTGGTGTTATTTTACCAGGTTTAACATAGAGGGGAAAAAACAACAAAACATAACTCGGGGAAGAAATATAGACAGAGAGTGAGTGATCAGGGAAATGTGCAAGCGAGGAAAGGAATTCTGACACCGTGAGAGACTGACAGTGAGACAGAGTTGCAGAGTGAGGTGGAAGATGAATGGAGAGTTAAAGAGAGATGGCGGGAGCGGAGGAAAAAGGCGAGCGAGAGATGGAGGGATGTGTCTGGGAGACTAGGGAGACGTGTGGTGAAGCAGGGGGCAGCCGGAGGATCAGGACACTCTGTCACGCCCCGCGGACACTGCTGTCAATCATGCCAGTCTCAGCACCATGAGGGTTGACATGCTGCCAGCACACACTCACAAAGACAGTGATGTGTGTGTGTGTGTGGCGTGCGTGTCTTTGTGTGCTAGAGAAAGAGCGTATGTGTGTCTGTGGCACGAAGTAACAACAAGGCCAAGACAGTACATACTGTATACAGGAATGTGAATGCACATCTCTCACTCTCTCTCTCCCTCCCTCCTTCCCCCATCCCTCTCTCTGATGCTCTCTCTCTCTGGGCTGGAAGGGTTCTCCTCTTGCAACAGCAGTGTGGACCATTTGGGCATAGGCCTCTGGATAAAAAAATCTACCACTCATCCAGTCTCTCCCTCTCCCTCAGTCTCTCTCACCAATTCCTGTGTGTGTGTGAAATATCTCTTACTGTAGCTGGGGATGGGATCATCAGAGCAGTGATGAGGGGAGAGGATGCTGATGGTAATACAGCTAAAGGAGAGACCTCACACAGTTGGCATTTAATAGAGCAGGGGAAGAGGAAGGAGGAGGAGGAGAAAGAGGAGGAGAAGTGAAATAAGTGATGGGGAGAAAAAAGAAATGGTGATGGAGGGTGGCCTGTTCACACGCCGTGATAGTGTTGACATCAAGTGTCAACAGACGTCTCAAATGTCATGCACACACACACACACACACCACTATTCCGAAGACCTAAATCAAGCTGTACTGAAGGTGTTCAGGGTGTTCAAGCTGTTCAGGGTGACACAGCTGTGGATGGTGTTTTATGAACACTAATACCGCCCACACACACACACACACACACACACACACACACACACACACACCACTATTCCGAAGACCTAAATCAAGCTGTACTGAAGGTGTTCAGGGTGTTCAAGCTGTTCAGGGTGACACAGCTGTGGATGGTGTTTTATGAACACTAATACCGCCCACACACACACACACACACGAAAAATCTATCCAACCCCTCCCTTTTTTTATTGACAGCATTAAATGACAGCATTAAATCTGTTATCACGAACTCAGTTTTAAAACTCAGCTTGTCCCACATTTTTGTAAAGCGTTTAAGCAAATGGGAGTTGTGTTAACTAAAAATGTCAATGTTAAATGTCAATGAAATCATGGCTAAAAGCCATTAAAATATTGTCATTAACAAGGCTGCTGGCAACGCAATTAGTCCCTCTCCCGTTGCTCTCGGCAACAGGCAGGCTAATACAGAGAAAGAGGCCCTAGAGAACGAAACAGAGACACAAAGAGAACTAATGCCAGATCACGGAGGAACAAAGGAAAAGGATGAGGGAGAGGAGTGGAGAAGAGAGAGAGAGAGAGTCTGGAAGTGAGGAGGGTAAGAGGAACTGACGTTGAGGAAGACGTAAAGGAGGGCGAAGAAACAACGTCCCGGCAAGAAAACAACTGACGGTCAGATAAACAAGGCGCTTCAAACCGTTTAATACAAGTATTTGAAAGTCGCTTTACGATTGTATGTCAAAACATCCACGTCGCTAGTCTCTGAGAATCAGCACGTTACTTACCTGTGCTATTGTGTTGAGTGCTTTTACAACTTGAATAGATCATCATCCTCGACGAGATTTGACAATTTAATTACAGAAAGAGGGTATATCTGGAGGACGTGGAGCAGGCAGGTCACTCGTCAGTATTCGGCGTCCACCCACGTCTGAGGACGTCGGGAAAAGACGAGGAAACCAGCCACTAGGGGCAACAGTGAGAGCCCTTCCTGAACATTGGACAGAGGCCTTGGAAACCAACAATGGCTTGTTGTAGCAGGAAACCTGTGTACAATTACACTTTAACAGTGAATGCCTTGTTGAAATGAATGGATATTGTGATATAGTTGGAGTTATGAGAGAGATTAGTGGTGGTTGTTCGGTATCTGGTTAGTTGTCGTGTAGTCCTGAACAGAAATACAGATTTTATTTTCCTTCTATTCGTTCTTGAAGAGAAACAGAATGGTTTACTCATTAATTGAACATACTCTCCAATTGTTGTTTCTCTTTTCAATTCAGGTGCAGAATAATTGGTCATTAGCTTCCTAATCCAATATAATTATTGACTACAAAGTTTGTGTAGACAGTTCAATAGACATGAAGGTTAAGAGGAAGGCTGAGTGTTTGCAGTGATAATAAAAACATTTAAAATGTTTAATAAAATATATATTGTGCATTCAGAAAGTATTCAGACACCTTTACTTTTCTCACATATTCTAACGTTACATCCTTATTCTAAAATGGATAGGATTATTGTTTTTCCTCAACATTCTACACACAGTACCCCATAATGACAAAGCAAAAACTTTTTTTTTCTTTTTTTCAAAATGTATGAAAAATGTAAAACAGAAATAACTTTTTTACATAAGTCTTCAGAACTTTTGCTAAGAGACTCTAAATTGAGCTCAGGTATATTCTGTTTCCATTGATCATCCTTGAGATGTTTCTACAACTTGATTGGAGTCCACCTGTGGCAAATTCAATTGATTGGACATGATTTGGAAAGGCACACACCTGTCTATATAAGGTCCCACAGATGACAGTGTATGTCAGAGCAAAAACCAAGCCATGAGGTCGAAGGAATTGCCCGTAGAGCTCTGAGACAGGATTGGGTCGAGGCACAGATCTGAGGAAGGGTACCAAAAAATGTCTGCAGCACTGAAGGTCCCCAAGAACAGTGGCCTCCATCACATTCTTAAATGGAAGACGTTTGGAACCACCAAGACTCTTCCTAGAGCTGGCCGCCAGGGAAAACTGAGCAATCGGGGGAGACGAGCCTTGGTCAGGGAGATGACCAAGAACCTGATGGTCACTCTGAAATAGCTCTAGAGTTCCCATTGTGGAGATGGAAGAACCTTTCAGAAGGACAACCATCTCTGCAGCACTCCACCAATCAAGTCTTTATGGGAGAGTGGCCAGATGGAAGCCACTCCTCAGTAAAAAGGCACATGACAGCCCACTTTGAGTTTTCCAAAGGTACCTAAAGACTCTCTGACCATGAGAAACAAGATTCTCTGGTCTGATGAAACCATGATTGAACTCCTTGGCCTGAATGCCAAGTGTCACATCTGGAGGAAGCCAGGCACCATCCCTACGGTGAAGTGGGGATGTTTTTCAGTGGCAGGGACTGGGAAACTAGTCAGTATCGAGGGAAAAGATGAATGGAGCAAAGTACAGAGACATCCCTGGTGAAAACCTGCTCCAGAGTGCCCAGAATCTCAGACTGGGGCGAACATTCACCTTCCAACAGGACAACGACCCTAAACACACGGCGAAGACAATGCAAGAGTGTCCTTGAGGGTCCCTGCCAGAGCCCGTACTTGAACCCGATCGAACATGTCTGGAGAGATCTGAAAATAGCTGTGCAGTGACGCTCCCCATCCAATCTGACAGAGCTTGAGTGGATCTGCAGAGAAGAATGGGAAAAACTCCCCAAATACAGGTGTACCAAGCTTGTAGCGTCATACACAAAAACACTCGAGGCTGTAATCGCTGACAAATGTTTTTCAACAAAGTACTAAGTAATGGGTCTGAATATAAGGGTTTACACATTTTGAATATAATGGATCTGAATATGAAAATGTAATATTTAATTTTGTTTATTTTTAATACATTTGTAAAGGCTGTAACGTTACAAAATGTGGAAAAAAGTCAAGGGGTTTGAATACTTTCCGAATGCACTGTATATACACTGAACAAAAATATGTTACATATATAAAGTCATATATATACAACTTCAAAAATGTATATAAACCACAATTTAAACAATTTAAAAAATGTTATTGAGTTACAGTTCATATTAGGAAATCAGTCAATTTAAATAAATTCATTAGGTCCTAATTTATGGATTTCTCATGACTGGGAATACAGATATAGATCTGCTGGTCACAGATACCTTAAAAAAAGGTAGGGGCGTGGATCAGAAAACCAGTTAGTATCTGGTGTAACCACCATCTCCTTCGCATAGGTTTGATCAGCCTGTTGATTGTGGCCGGTGGAATGTTGTCCCACTCCTCTTTAATGGCTGTGTGAAGTTGCTGGATATTGGTGGGAACTGGAACACGCTATCGTACACATTGATCCAGAGCATCCCAAACATGCTCAATGGGTGACATGTCTGGTGAGTATGCAGGCCATGGAAGAACTGGGACATTTACAGCTTCCAGGAATTGTGTACAGATCCAGCATTATCATGCTAAAACATGAGGTGATGGTGGTTGATGAATGGCACGACAATGGGCCTCAGGATCTCGTCACGGTATCTCTGTGCATTCAAATTGCCATCGATAACATGCAATTGTGTTCATTGTCCGTAGCTTATGCCTGCCTATACCATAACCCCACCACCACCATGGGTCACTCTGCTCACAACATTGACATCAGCAAACAGCTCTGCCCGGTACAGTTGAAACCGGGATTCTTCCGTCAACAGCACACTTCTCCAGCGTGCCAGTGGCCATCGAAGGAGAGCTTTTGTCCCCAAAGTCAGTTATGACGCCGAACTGCAGTCAAGTCAAGACCCTGGTGAGGACGACGAGCACCCAGATGAGCTTCCCTGAGACGGTGTCGTGACTTGACTTTAACATGAATCTAAAGACTGTTATGCTAATTAACTAACTATGTTTAATTGTTACCCGATTCAATTAACTTCTTATGGCTGGGGAGCAGTATTGAGTAGCTTGGATGAATAAGTTGCCCAAAGTAAACGGCCTGCTCCTCAGTCTCAGTTGCTAATATATACAGTGCCTTGCGAAAGTATTCGGCCCCCTTGAACTTTGCGACCTTTTGCCACATTTCAGGCTTCAAACATAAAGATATAAAACTGTATTTTTTTGTGAAGAATCAACAACAAGTGGGACGCAATCAAGTGGAACGACATTTATTGGATATTTCAAACTTTTTTAACAAATCAAAAACTGAAAAATTGGGCGTGCAAAATTATTCAGCCCCTTTACTTTCAGTGTAGCAAACTCTCTCCAGTAGTTCAGAGAGGATCTCTTAATGATCCAATGTTGACCTAAATGACTAATGATGATAAATACAATCCACCTGTGTGTAATCAAGTCTCCGTATAAATGCACCTGCACTGTGATAGTCTCAGAGGTCCGTTAAAAGCGCAGAGAGCATCATGAAGAACAAGGAACACACCAGGCAAGTCCGAGATACTGTTTTGGATTTGGATTCAAAAATATTTCAGTTTTATATCTTTATGTTTGAAGCCTGAAATGTGGCAAAAGGTCGCAAAGTTCAAGGGGGCCGAATACTTTCGCAAGGCACTGTACATACTATATGCTAATATATATATTATTATTAGTATTGGATAGAAAATACTCTAAAGTTTCTAAAACTGTTTGAATGATGTCTGTGAGTATAACAGAAGTCATATGGCAGGCAAAATCCTGAGGAGAAATCAAAACAGGAAGTGAGAAATCTGAGCTTTGTATGTATTCACCAGAGTCCCCAATGAAATCCCCTTGAGATATTAATGATGTCGCACTGCCTAAGGTTTCCACTAGATGTCAACCATCAATAGAAATTTGAATGAGAGTTCTACGGTGTTGTGGGACTGAATGAGAGCAGAATGTATCAGGTGTCTGGCAGTCAGCCATTTTCTGATCCCGCGCATTCCTCATGGTATTCACTTGCGTTCCATTGCTCATGAAGACAGGAAGGAATAGTCCGGTTGGAACTTTATTGAAGCTATATGTTAAAAACATCCTAATGATTGATTCTGTACTTAGTTTGAAATGTTTCTTCGACTTGTAATATCACTTTTTGAAGTTTTTGTCCGATGTAACGCTGACCAGAATGAGCATTTGGATATGTATACCAAACGCGCTAACAAAAGAAGGTATTTGGACATAAATAATGGATATTATCGGATAAAACAAACATTTATTGTGACCTGGGATTCCTGGAGTGCTTTCTGATGTAGATCATCAAAGGTAAGGGAATATTTATCATGTAATTTCTTGTTTATGTTGACGCCATCGTTGCGGCTATTGTGACTTTTACTTCTGAGCGCCGTCTCAGATTATTACATGGGTTTCTTTTTCTGTAAAGTAAAATTAAGGAGAGGTATATCTATAATTTCATGTGTATAACTTGTATTATCATCTACATTTATGATGAGTATTTCTGTTGAATGATGTGGCTATGCAAAATCACTGGATGTTTTTGGAACTAGTGAATGTAACGCGCCAATGAAAACTCATATTTGAGTATATGAACTTTATCAAACAAAATATACATGTATTGTGTAACATGAAGTCCTATGAGTGTCATCTGATGAAGATGATCAAAGGTTAGTGATTAATTTTATCTCTATTTGTGGTTTTTGTGACTCTGGCTGGAAATTATTTTGCTGGAAAATGGCTGTGTTTTTCTGTGGCTATGTGGTGACCTAACATAATCGTTTGTGGTGCTTTTGCTGTAAAGCATATTTGAAATCAGACATTGTGGTGGGATTAACAACAAGATTAGCTTTAAAATGGTATGAGAATTTTAATTATGAGATTTTTGATGTTTTGAAATTGGCGTCCTGCACTTTCACTGGCTGTTGTCATATCGCTCCCGTTAACGGGATTGCAGCCATAAGAAGTTAATCATGTAACAATTAACTCATTAGGATCTGGGGCACCGCGAGAGCGTTAAAAAAAAAAAAATACGATCTCATATCTATAAACAACCAACTTATTAATCATAACCTTGTATCATCTGATCATTCTGAACAGTCATAACCCGAGCCTTACTTATGATTCAATAATACACAAATAGTTTTAATTATTTATTTACTAGCTATTTAAATGGGAATACAGGATAAACATACACACTTTACACCAGTTATTGACTGGAGACTTAATACGCAGAAAACAGTTCCCTAGCGAAATGACAACAACATGGATGCTTAATTAAAGAAGAGATGGAGGGGGAGAGAGATGGACAAAGACACTTAACATTGGTACATTCAGAAACTCTCATCTACAGTAACCATATACTTTGCACACGAACCACCGCCCGCTTTGAGAAAGAAATCATGAATGTATTTACATTAAATGCTAGCCTTGGAAAGGGGGTTGGGCCTTTTCGCGGCACACTTGTAAGGCTCTGATTGTCCGAAATGATTCCAACAAGTCTTCTACTGTTGTTCTTCTTCGTGGTTATCCGGTTACTTGTCGTGTAGTCCTGAACAAAACTACAAAGTTGATTTTCCTTCCATTTGCTCTTGAAGAGTAACAGGATGGTCCTACTTAAATTCACTTTCGAAGATTCTTTACTTAGAACAGCTAATCAGCCATACTAGTGATTGCCCGGAAGGTGATTTTATCTTCTCCACCTCGGGTTGAGATTCAAAGTAGCTGCCGCTTCACACTTTTAATGGTCTAATGCATTTGTTTCTTAACCCATAATTTATACCTTTCGCTCAAAGGGGGTAGTTCCGGCAGGCTGACACGCTCTCTGACATCAATTCGGGGCGGTCACTACTCATGGTGCAAAGTTATGGAAAACAATAATCTCTTATAGCTTCACACATCACATCCCTCTCTTAACAAAAACAATTTTTCATATCACATGCACAAAGCATTGTCACACCTTGATCTGTTTCACCTTTCTTTGTGCTTGTCTCCACCCCCTCCAGGTGTCACCCATCTTCCCATTATCCCCTGTGTATTTACACCGGTGTTCTCTGTTTGTCTGTTGCCAGTTTGTCTTGTCAGGTCTTAACAGTGTGCTTTCTCGTCTTCCTTTTTCTCTGACTCAGACCTGATCACGAACCCCTGCCTGTCCTTGACCTGCCCTTTGCCTACCCCGTGTTTACAATAAATCATCTGAGAACTGTACTATCTGCCTCCTGTGTCCACATCTGGGTTATATCCTGAGTTATGATACGCATAGTATGGAAACTTCATATATGTAGTGGGTATACTTTCCAAGTTGCAGTATTTACTTTATAACATTTTTATGACATCACAAAGTAAAACAAAATGACATGTGTTCTAAAGATCGCCTCTGACAATTCCCCACGTTCTACATTAGAAATAGTGTTCCAGTATTCACTTTTGAACATGTTAGAGTTTCAGCGGGAAAAAGGTCTGTTGAGACAATGCACATTCCTTTAGTGAATTTGGAGAGCGTGTTCCTTGATTTACAACGGGACTTGAGTTGTTAATCCTCACTAGTCATTTCCTTCTCCCTTTACGGGTGAAAGGAGGTCTGATTGAAGTTATTCATTGCAAAGCTGATCTGACTTATTTGGATTCTCATGGACAGTCATGGCAACGGTTTCTGAAGGTTTGTGCAGAAATTCTTTGGTTGTGCAAACCCACAGTTTCATCAGCAGTCCGGGTGGCTGGTCTCAGACGATCCTGCAGGTGAGGAAGCCGGATGTGGAGGTCCTGGGCTGGCATGGTTACACGTGGTCTGCGGTTGGGAGGCTGGATGGACCTACTGCCATATTCTCTAAAATTACATTGGATGCGGCTTATGGTACAGAAATGAACACTCAATTATCTGGCATCAGCTCTGGTGGACATTCCTGCAGTCACCATGCTAATTGCATGCTCCCTCAAAACTTGAGAAATCTGACACAGGTGGTGTAAGGGCTATTTGACCAAGAAGGAAAGTGATGGAGTGCTACATCAGATGACCTGGCATCCATAATCACCTGACATCAACCCAATTGAGATGCTTTGGGATGAGTTGGACCGCAGAGTGAAGGAAAAGCAGCCAACAAGTGCTCAGCATATGTGAGAACTCTGTCATCAAGGCCAAGGGTGGCTACTTTGAAGAATCTAAAATATATTTTGATTTGTTTAACACTTTTTTGGTTACTACATGATTCCATATGTGTTATTTCATAGTGTTGATGTCTTCAATATTATTCTCCAATGTAGAAAATATTACAAAATGTGTTAACCCTTGAATGAGTAGGTGTGTCCAAACTTTTGACTGGTACTATATATATATATATAGTACCAGTCAAAAGTTTGGACACACCTACTCATTCAAGGGTTAACACATTTAACACATTTTGTAATATTTTACATATATACATATACATATACATATACATTTACATATATATATATATATCATTTGTTCACCCTGAGGAAAATGTACTCACTATGACTGTGATATATGGTGGTCCCACCTAGCTATCTTAAGACACTAACTGTAAGTCGCTCTGGATAAGAGTGTCTGCTAAATTACTAAAATGCACATGTACAGTGCCTTGCGAAAGTATTTGGCCCCCTTGAACTTTGCGACCTTTTGCCACATTTCAGGCTTCATACATAAAGATATAAAACTGTATTTTTTTGTGAAGAATCAACAACAAGTGGGACACAATCATGAAGTGGAACGACATTTATTGGATATTTCAAACCTTTTTAACAAATCAAAAACTGAAAAACTGGGCGTGCAAAATTATTCAGCCCCCTTAAGTTAATACTTTGTAGCGCCACCTTTTGCTGCGATTACAGCTGTAAGTCGCTTGGGGTATGTCTCTATCAGTTTTGCACATCGAGAGACTGAAATGTTTTCCCATTCCTCCTTGCAAAACAGCTCGAGCTCAGTGAGGTTGGATGGAGAGCATTTGTGAACAGCAGTTTTCAGTTCTTTCCACAGATTCTCGATTGGATTCAGGTCTGGACTTTGACTTGGCCATTCTAACACCTGGATATGTTTATTTTTGAACCATTCCATTGTAGATTTTGCTTTATGTTTTGGATCATTGTCTTGTTGGAAGACAAATCTCCGTCCCAGTCTCAGGTCTTTTGCAGACTCCACCATTCTTCCAGAATGGTCCTGTATTTGGCTCCATCAATCTTCCCATCAATTTTAACCATCTTCCCTGTCCCTGCTGAAGAAAAGCAGGCCCAAACCATGATGCTGCCACCACCATGTTTGACAGTGGGGATGGTGTGTTCAGCTGTGTTGCTTTTACGCCAAACATAACATTTTGCATTGTTGCCAAAAAAGTTCAATTTTGGTTTCATCTGACCAGAGCACCTTCTTCCACATGTTTGGTGTGTCTCCCAGGTGGCTTGTGGCAAACTTTAAACGACACTTTTTATGGATATCTTTAAGAAATGGCTTTCTTCTTGCCACTCTTCCATAAATGCCAGATTTGTGAAATATACGACTGATTGTTGTCCTATGGACAGAGTCTCCCACCTCAGCTGTAGATCTCTGCAGTTCATCCAGAGTGATCATGGGCCTCTTGGCTGCATCTCTGATCAGTCTTCTCCTTGTATGAGCTGAAAGTTTAGACGGACGGCCAGGTCTTGGTAGATTTGCAGTGGTCTGATACTCCTTCCAATTCAATATTATCGCTTGCACAGTGCTCCTTGGGATGTTTAAAGCTTGGGAAATCTTTTTGTATCCAAATCCGGCTTTAAACTTCTTCACAACAGTATCTCGGACCTGCCTGGTGTGTTCCTTGTTCTTCATGATGCTCTCTGCTCTTTTAACGGACCTCTGAGACTATCACAGTGCAGGTGCATTTATCTTTATAATACATTTATATTTATTATTTATATGCTGCCAAACATACCCTTGTAAAACTGACCATCCTACCAATCCTCGACTTTGGCGATGTAATTTACAAAATAGCCTCCAATACCCTACTCAACAAATTGGATGCAGTCTATCACAGTGCAATCCGTTTTGTCACCAAAGCCCCATATACTACCCACCATTGCGACCTGTACGCTCTCGTTGGCTGGCCCTCGCTTCATACTCGTCGCCAAACCCACTGGCTCCATGTCATCTACAAGACCCTGCTAGGTAAAGTCCCCCCTTATCTCAGCTCGCTGGTCACCATTGCATCTCCCACCTGTAGCACACGCTCCAGCAGGTATATCTCTCTAGTCACCCCCAAAACCAATTATTTCTTTGGCCGCCTCTCCTTCCAGTTCTCTGCTGCCAATGACTGGAACAAACTACAAAAATCTCTGAAACTGGAAACACTTATCTCCCTCACTAGCTTTAAGCACCAACTGTCAGAGCAGCTCACAGATTACTGTACCTGTACATAGCCCACCTATAATTTAGCCCAAACAACTACCTCTTTCCCTACTGTATTTAATTTATTTATTTATTTTGCTCCTTTGCACCCCCATTATTTTTATTTCTACTTTGCACATTCTCCCATTGCAAATCTACCATTCCAGTGTTTTACTTGCTATATTGTATCTACTTTGCCACCATGGCCTTTTTGCCTTTACCTCCCTTATCTCACCTCATTTGCTCACATCGTATATAGACTTGTTTATACTGTATTATTGACTGTATGTTTGTTTTACTCCATGTGTAACTCTGTGTCGTTGCATGTGTCGAACTGCTTTGCTTTATCTTGGCCAGGTCGCAATTGTAAATGAGAACTTGTTCTCAACTTGCCTACCTGGTTAAATAAAGGTGAAATAAAATAAATACGGAGACTTGATTACACACAGGTGGATTGTATTTATCATCATTGGTCATTTAGGTCAACATTGGATCATTCAGAGATCCTCACTGAACTTCTGGAGAGAGTTTGCTGCACTGAAAGTAAAGGGGCTGAATAATTTTGCACGCCCAATTTTTCAGTTTTTGATTTGTTAAAAAAGTTTGAAATATCCAATAAATGTCGTTCCACTTCATGATTGTGTCCCACTTGTTGTTGATTCTTCACAAAAAAATACAGTTTTATATCTTTATGTTTGAAGCCTGAAATGTGGCAAAAGGTCGCAAAGTTCAAGGGGGCCGAATACTTTCGCAAGGCACTGTAAATGTAATAATGTTGTGCTCAGTCAGGGCTACATGAATAATAGACATCACTGTCACACACAGCAGACTCACACCAATTCTCCACGGTGCTACAGTGCCTCGACTTATTCCACATTTTGTTGAGTTAGTCAGAATTCTAAATCAATTAAATGTGTTTTTTTCCTCACCCATCTACACACAATACCTCATAATGACAAAGTGAAAACCTGTTTTTAGATTTTTTTTTGCAAATGTATTGAAAATAAGTATTTAAAACCCTGAGTTATTACATGTTAGAATCACCTTTGGCAGCCATTACAGCTGCAAGTCTTTCTGGATTGTACAATATTTACACGTTATTCTTAAAACAATTATTCGAGCTCTTTCAAGTTGGTTGTTAATAGCCATTTCTGAGCCTGGACATAGATTTTCAAGCTGATTTTAAGTCAAAACTGTAACTAGGCCACTCAGGAACATTCAATGTCATCTTGGTAAGCAACTCCAGTAAATATTTGGCCTTGTGTTTTAAGTTATTGTCCTGCTGAAAGGTGAATTTGTCTGTTGGAAAGCAGACTGAAGCAGGTTTTACTCTGTGCTTAGCTCAAGCATACATGATGCAACCACTCACCACCATGCTTGGAAATATGAAGAGTAGTAATCAGTGATGTGTTTTATTGGATTTGCCCCAAACATAAAGCTTTGTATTCATTTCAGTTTAACTTTAGTGCCTTATGTTAAACAGCATGCATGTTTTGGAATATTTGTATTCCGTACAGGCTTCCTTCCTCCTTTTCACTCTGTCCTTTAGGTTAGTATTGTGGAGTAACTAAAATGTTGTTGATCCATCCTCAGTTGTCTAATTTAACAGCCATTAAACTCTATAACTGTTGAACTTATGGTGAAATCCGTTTCCTTCCTCTCTGGCAACTGAGTTAGGAGGACGCCTGTATCTTTGCAGTGACTGGGTGTTGTGATACACCATCCAAAGTGTAAACAATAACTTCACCATGCTCAAAGGGATATTCAATGTCTGCTTTAACTTTTTTTTTTTACCCATCTACCAATAGATACCCTTTGAGAGCCATTGGAAAACCTCCCTGGTCTTTGTGGTTGAATCTGTGTTTTAAATTCACTGCTCGACTGAGGGAACTTACATATAATTGTATGTGTGGGGTACAGAGATGAGGTAGTCATTCAAATATCACGTTAAACTATTATTGCACACAGAATGAGTCCATGCAACTTATTATGTGACTTGTTAAGCACATTTTTACTCCTGAACTAAATACTTTTAAGATTTTCATTTTTTAATAATTTGTAAAAAGAAAACAACTAAATTCCACTTTGAAATTATGGGGTATTATGTATAGGTGGCCAGTGACACAATATCTCAATTGAATCCATTTCTATTCAGTCTGTAACATAACAATTTTGGGAAAAAGTCAAGGGATGGGAATCATTTCTGAAGGCACTGTAAGAGCCAGCTGTCTATAAACAACACACCATCACCGTCGTCAAGGTTACTATGATCCCAACACAACCAGAGGACACTGCTCTCATCACTATGGCTACTTGTCTTTGTGACATCACACCTTCCACATAGCTACGGGTCTTTGTGACATCACATCCCACATCAAATCCCACATCTTTATGACATCACAACTCTCATTACAACTCTCTTGTAGCTACAGGTCTTTGTGACATCAAAACTCTCCAGTGGCTATGAGCCTTTGTGACATCACAACTCCCATATGGCATATTAGCCTTTTTGACATCCCAACTCTCACATTCAGGCCTTTGTGACATCATAGTTCTCCTTTGGCAACAAGCTTTTGTGACATCACAACTCTGTTACCCCAGTGTATTGTCCCTGCTATATTGATATCCCAACACAGCACTCAGGCAGCAGACAGGAGGGTGATGAGGAGGCAAATATGATTAAAACCATGTCCTCTGGCTGCCGTGGACCTGCGATTAAACCAGCCGACACACACTGATCACGCCTAATCCATCACACTGCTTAGCTCCCCAAGCACTGAGGAAAATGTTTGTTAGAATGGACCTCTTTCTCTCTCGCTTCCTCTCTCCCTATGTCCTTATCCTCCTTTCATACATAAACAATACACCAGGAGACTACCAGTGGAGGGTGGTAGAGGTGTGCTGTTTTGAAGGCTTAAAAACCCCCATTTAAATATTTCCATCTGACCCACTTCACACTGCTGGCTGGCTGTTTTGAAGGCAGGTGGGGAGTGAATCAGGCTTTGGCTACCCCCACCTCCCCTTCACTCTGTTTCCTCAATCCCCTCCTTTCTCTATCACCCCTGAACATGTACACCTAAAACAGGACCCCCCCCCCCCCCACTCACTCACTCACCTAGCTGGACACAGCTATTAGCCTAGTATGCAGCAACACAGTCTGTTAAAGAGGATGTGTTGCATTGCTCTCCAGCGATATGCACCGTCTGCAGGAGAATAATCTGAGAGAACACAGGCAGGGCCAGACAAGGCAAGGCGAGGACACGCAGAGGCTGGAGCCCGGGGGGGACATGAGGCATCCTTAGGCCGAAGGCTCTTTAAATGCAGTCCGTCTGAAAGATGTGCTTCCTCATGGACGAGAGGAGAGGCGATGCTATTAGCACTGAGATGCCTGGACATAAAACTGCCTGGCAGGGAGACAAAGATGGGATACTGCTACACTGTTGGACGGAGAGAGTGTGGTGATGCAACCGTGTCCAGGTCAGGTGTGGAGGATCATGTCATATCCTGGCAGAGGGAACGGGGCTCCCGCCCATTGATATGATAGGCTATGTGAATATCCTATACTTTAGTGAGGTGTACTGTTTACTTGTAGGCCACATCCTAATGGGAATACAGTGCCAGTATGTTTGAGTGAGAGGACATTTTTAAACCGTGTCGGTGGCACACAGTACCTGACAAAAGTCTCAGGATTGACTTCAAATCGCACGCATGTTCTGGTATTTGCACAGGCTGTTCCCTATGCCGATATGGCTCCACTCCTTCCATTGTACAGAACTCTGAATCAGAACTCTAATCAGTTATTCACTACGCAGACATTAACCTTGTCTCAGCAAGTAGCAGCAGCTAATAAAATGGCTGGACTATTTGCATTGCTACTCACTGTATATTATCTATGCATAGTCACATTACCCCTATCTATATGTATATATGACCTCAATTACCTCGACTAACCTGTACCCCCGCACACTGACTTGGTACCGGTACCCCCTGTATATAGCCTCATTATTGTTATTTTATTGTTTCTCTTCTATTTTATTTTTTTTTACTTTAGTTTATTTATCAAATATTTTTCACGGTAAGGTCTACCTGTTGTATTCGGCGCGTGTGACAAATAGAATCAAATTTGATATTGCAGAAAGACCCATCAACAGTGGGTCTGTCTGGAGCATGTGAGCAAGACTTTTCCTGGCATTACCCTCACTCATGAAAACACTGCAACTATTCTGCACAGCAGTAAAGTCAGACAGATCAGAGAGAGAGAGAGAGAGAGAGAGAGAGAGAAAGAGAAAGAGGTCTGAGTTCCAATAGGTTATAGGTCCCAAGTTCAAATTCAGTGGATTTGTTTTGTTCTGTTCCTGAGTATCGAAGGCAGTTAAGAGGTATCGGAAGAGGGGAGGATGTTTTAATACTCGTACTGGAAGCACATCCATGTGTTTGGCCTGGTTCTGATATCCTCCTTGATGTTACGGATACATCATTCCTGTTTTACTGTCTAATGATGACAAGCCAAGCATTTCACCTATGCCGTGGTTGATCGCATGCCAGCAGCAGACGGCAATTTTTCCAACCTGCAACTGCTTAGGGGCCCTGAGCATGTGTGTTGCGTTATGGGTCTCTGCGGGGCTGGTGCATTTAGCTAGGATAGCACTGGAGATGAGAGCCAGATACATATTGAGTATGAATGTTTTATAACACCCCAAGGCTCCTTTCATCCCTTCTATGCATGCACACGACACGCACGCACACTCACGGAAATTCATGCATAGTACACACTAGGGTTTCCATTAGCCGGTAATAGCCTGCTAATGTGCATTGGGTGGATTTGCACAAACAAAATCCCTCAACTCCTTCACTCACTAGTTCCCTAAAATGTACAGTGTTTCTTTATACAAAATGTATGCAAATCCATCAATGACGTCGGGCCAATTGTCCGGGAGAAGAAGAAGAAAAAAAAATCGCATTGTAAAAATAATGCTTTTTAGCATATTCATTGATGTAAATACCGTCCCTGTAAATGCACTTGACTGGTCGTGCTTATCGGTTTATAGGCTATTTTGCATAATTTAGTGGAATTAAATTGGCACATGTGTACAGTACTGTATATTCCTTGTGTATCTCTTTGTCATCGCACGCACACGGCATACAGATACAGAGCCTTTGAGTGGAAAATCAGTCAGACAGCGCAAATGCTGCAGCAGCATCTTGTGGTGCTTTCAAGACACCTGGGATCTCTGAAAAACACGAGGTCAAACCATGACGTCAGTGATCTTCAGGTCGGACAGTCGGAGCTCCAGAAAAGCGAGGCAGAATTCCCGAGTTGGAATTCCGAGCTCGATGACTGTTCAAAATGATTTCTCTCAGTCGGGGGTAGTTCATTACCCCCAGTTCCCAGTTCTTTAGAATGCGCCATCAAACGACAACGGAATCAGCGCGTCACACACCACTTTACAATGAGCTGGATGCCGTGTGTATTTTTTGAAAACATATACTTGTTTGAAACCTGACCGTTTTAATACATTATGAGGCACTTCTTACCTTGCTATTACCTTCCATATTAGATCTCCTCTCTTTCTACATTTCTAACGGATATTTTCATCTCTGTCACATGAAACCTCTCACGTGCCCTTTGGACAATGGCGGTTTCCTGCTAATTGCATTATGGAATGAACATTCGCTCGTAGCCTACTGCCTTGTGTACGCTGCTGCCCTTATAATGGGAATAAATAATAGTTTATCAACACATTAAGCTAAATGTTTTGATCCATTGCATCAGACTCATTGTTTTTTTCAAGTTTGATATGTAGCATAAGTCTACTGGTTGTGTGAATTTGGGCTCTATCGTCCCCACAGCTGTCCCAGAGTCTGTTTGGAATAGGATATTTCTTTCTCGACTAGTTGACCAGTAGAACAGGCAACCTAAACGTTTCTACTCTAGTCGATTGACATGGGCTAGTGGTTTGGCTCGTCTCGTTGGCTGAGGAAAAGTACACGTGGACAGTTATTCTAACAAGTTCAAAGTGCACACCGGAATTCGCTAAGAAGGACCGCACATCAACGCATCCTGGACTTGCATGTTCCGTTAATATGAATGACCAGATTCCAAATGTGATTTCTGTCATTCTGAGCACCGTGGGCGGCACCCTAATCAGGTTAAACACCCGATGCATATGGGTCTGGTGCATTTCTCAAATGTCTGGTAAATTAAAATGCGGCTGGTCATGTGTCTGGCGCCACATTTTTTTCAAAAAGAAACCCGGGTTCACATACACACCAGTTCACAAGCACGCACGCATGCATACACACAGGGACACACACACACACACACACACACACACAAACATACCACCAGTGGCACTTTCATCTTTTGAACGCTTTCAACTGAGGCGTAAAATTGCACAGCCAAGCATACCTCTTCAACACCTTTCTCACTTTGTTCTTTCTTTTCCTGGAATGACATTTCTATCTACATGCTCCCCACCACCACTCAGAGGCATTAACCACTTCCTGATTTGGTTTCCATAGTGACCATAGCGGAACGTTTCCCCTGCAGGAATGGAATCTAAAGCTAACGTCACGGCCATTCTGACACAAAGATCAAACACACTGACAGTGGTGATAACTCGCTCTTCCTCTCTCGCCCCTCTTTCTCTTCCTCTCTTCTTTCATATGTAAACAGCTTGTGTGGAAGGCTCAGCCTAGAGTCCCTGAGGTGTTCTCCTGATGGACAGGGAGGTTTGTAATCTCTCCCTGATTTACTCAACCGCTTCAATATGTCACCACCAAGTGGAATAATCCCTGGCTAGCGATCCTTATCATGACTCTCTCACCACTGTGAGTCTGTCGGAGCCGACGTATCCTTCCTCACAGTCTGGAGACAGACTGCACAGTATCCATCCTCTCCAGGAAGAAAGCTAAATGCACATTGCAGCGCCCCGTGTAAAAATGCAATAAGCAGAGCTGCCCATAAGTAAGTATGATCCATAGCTGGTGCAAGGCAAGCAGTAAATCAGAAAAGAAGGATTTACTCTCATACATTTTTTGGACCACTGAGCTACGGTGGATCGAGTGCCAAACAAAGTCCATACTGTCAGGCCTTACAGCCACGGATAACGAGTGCCTTCCCTTCAACAACATCAAGACCGGCCGGTGACCCGTTCGCTTGTCGATCCTTTGTTTCTTTGTTAGTCACCAACCTAATGACTGTGCCATCCTTAATGATCTCCCCGAGTCTTCTGAACAGGTAGTGAACAGTCCTAGCTATCACCGGTATGCTGCGAGGTACAAACAGAAACACACCACCTCTCGTTTCCCCCCATCTGTTTCTTTAGATGTGCCAATGGACTTGAGGTGTGTGTCATTTCCAGGGGATAGCGGATGTGTGTGTGTGGGGGGGGGGGGGTCACACAGGATAAGGAAGTCGGACTGGAGGGTATCCCAGAGGCCCAGCGCACAGCTCCCCTATCAGTTGACTGATACAGGAAACGGTGGGGCACTGAAGTGAGGTGCGGATGACACCAGCGCTGCAGTCCCTCTCACTGCTGGGTGACAAATCAGAGGAACCTCAGCGAGGTACGTTAGTGACAGGGTTTAGTATTGACTTTAGAGTGGTCGGGTTGATAGAGAGTGGAGCGGAGTGGCGTTGTGAGGAGTGGAGCTAGAGTGTGCTTTGTTCATGTGGAGATATGAAGTGCAGTTGGAGGATAGGCTCCGGTTGAGTTTAGAGGAGCAAACGTTCAGAAATATAGATTAAGATTTATCCTTCATAGGCAAATCTGTATTGTGTCATATCCGGTTTGTAAATACTGTTTCTTCAGTACAAGGGTTTTACAGTATAATTTGACTGTATATCCCAAATTAGTATGATATGTTACGTTTGGTATGGTTAAAAAATAAATAAGCTTACTTAAGGCGAAAATGAAGGGGAGGTTGTTGGTCGGGGTGGATGAGTGGGCGTATAACGCACATGTCTAGAATCTCATCGCGGACAACTTTAGCATTTGAAATCATTAGAGACTTTGCACCTACTTAGCATGTTAGCTAACCATTCCCCTAACCCTAACCTGACCCTTTTAGCTAACCCTTTCCCTACCCTAACCGTAATCATGATAGCTAACCATTCCCCTAACCCTAACCTGACCCTTTTAGCTAACCCTTTCCCTACCCTAACCTTAATCATGTTAGCCCTGACCCTTTTAGCTAACCCTTTCCCTACCCTAACCTTAATCATGTTAGTTAACCATTCCCCTAACCCTAACCTGACCCTTTTAGCTAACCCTTTCCCTACCCTAACCTTAATCATTTTAGCTAACACTTCCCCTAACCCTTTAACCTTACCCCTACCCCTAACTCCTAGAGCAGGCCTGGGCACTTCCAGTCCTTGGGGGGCCTGACTGGTGTTACACTCCCCCCCCATCCCTAGCAGACACCTGATTTAAACTAATTGCATGTTTAACTGATTATTGGAGTCAGGTGTGTTAGCTGGGTCTGGCGCAAAAGTGTGACACCAATCAGGCACCCGAGGACTGGAGTTGCCCAGGCCTGCCCTAGAGTGTTAGCCATCTAGCAACCTAGCTAAAGTTAGCCACAACATATCATACGTTTTGCAAATTCGTAACATATTGTAATTTTTGTGTGTATGAGTGTGTGTGTGTATATGAATATTTGTGTGTATGTGTGTGTGTATCCAGTCCCTTAGGAAGGCCTTATGTCTCACATCCCAAAGCTACTAACACCTAACAGTGCAGTGAACCTTACCCTTAACAAAGCTCACATCTCTCCCTCTCTCCTTTCTCTCTCTCTCTTTTGGACTATTGGATTACCTGTTGTGGACGCCCTGTCTGTCTGTCTCTCTTGATGCCAGGGGTCCTTGTCGATTAAAGCTGCTGATAAATTGATTGTGTCTGCAGGCCACCCGCTGGGCGCCGTCTGGGACAATACCGCTCGATAGGAGATCAATTAGGCATAAACTGCTTATCATATAACACATAATGACAGAGAACCTCACGGTGGAGAAAGAGAAATAGCTCCTAAATATCCAACCCAGAGAAGGGGACTGAGAGCTAACCATCTGTTAACCCTCCACCAATGACCTCTAAGTAACACATCCTTGACATCACCTTCCAACCTGGTGCACAATAACATGGAACCCGGCACATATATTTGTCTCTTGTTCTTTTATTTTTGTGCGTGTGTTATTGACTGTACGTGTTTGTTCCATGTGTAACTCTGTCTTGTTGCTTTGTGCTGCACTGCTTTGCTTGATCTTGGCCAGGGTCGCAGTTGTAAATGAGAACTTGTTCTCAACTGGCCTACCTGGTGAAATAAAGGTGAAATAAAAATGGAAGTAGGTTACCCTTTCCTTGTACACATGGGCCATTAGTTGTGCATGTTTTGGCGCTGGTGTTATGTCACTAGACACTCCCAAATAGATAACAATAGCCCAGACAGCCCTGGGACCAAGCAAACACACATTCAAACACATGCGCGCACACACACGCTCTCCTGAGCAACTGTTGGTCTCTCTACATAGGCTGACCTTGGGTTCTGGCTGTCCTGACAGTGAACACAGGGACAGTGTGAGTGGCAGCCAAATAGGGAGACCACGATACTGCGCGCACACACACACACACACACACACACACACACACACACACACACACACACAGCAAAGAGAAAGACACACACACACACACACACACATATGCAAGCGCACACACACTGTATAGTGTGTGTGCGCGGACGGGTTGACACGAGTTGTGTCTGGCAGAGTACGGGCTTTTTTTAAATGAATTCCTGTTTATAGTTGGGGATGTTTCTGTCTCCAGTCACCTCTCCGGGACAGCATCATATTGGGAGGAATAGACTTTAGAAGGAGGAGCAGGGAGGAGGGAGGGGGGAGAAAGGTAGAGGGAAAAAGGAAAAGCAGTCGCTGTCTTAAACTTTTAACCTCGTCAGCAGCGCCTGTCGAGTGGATGCAAAGCATGGGGCTGTGACTGAAGGGGTTAGTGGAGCAGAAACACTACCGATAGGCAGGGTGAGGCTAGGGCACTAGAGTCCTCCTTCAAAATGATGAGAGAGGGGGGTGAGGGGTTGGGGTTTAGAGGGAGAGAAAGACAAGAGAGCGAGAGAGAGAGAGAGAGAGAGAAAGAGAGTACAGTAGAGTAGAGAAGGGGTAAAGGCAAAGGTGGAGATCAGCAATAGATTGGTAGAGAGCAGAGCAGAATGGAACCCGAAGAGAGGGTGAGAGACACAAGTGAGGCGGGGGAAAAGGAGGAGAGAGTCCATTTACAGGCAGCCAAGGGATTAGGGGCATGACATCAATCCAAACAAAGCTAAAGAGTGGAAGAGGAGTTAATGGAGCACAGAGACAGAGAGAGAGAGAGAGAGATACGGGGGGGGGGGCTGCATGAGAGAGAAAAAAGGTTCCAAGGGGATCTTCGGCTGTCCCCGTAGAATAAACCTTTTTGGTTCCAGGTAGAACCTTTGGGAGCATGGGTAAGGGGTTCTGTCATGTACCCTTCACACACACCACCTAAACACTACCTGTGCACTCGCTCAACTGCACTGGGTTGTCATGACAGACATATAGACAGATGCGCGCGCACACACACGCACACACACAGACGCACACGCGCACACACACACACACACACACACACACGGGCACACACAAACATCTCAAAACCTCAGAACACGATTGGCTCTTTGACTGATGACGCTGATAAAGCCGGCCCCTTGAGATTCTCCATCTCAGACAGAGAGAGAGAGACAGAGAACGGTAGACCAAAGACAGATGAATAGATAGATATCCTGATAAAAGAGAGGGGGAAGAGAGAGAGAGATTGGAAGATAACAGGGATTTAGAAGAGATCACTCCCTTGTCTTATTCCTCTTCTGAGTGTTTGCCTTTGTGAGGATACACCTGTCTGAAGAGGACAGAGATGACCGTCACACCTGTTTGATGAGGACAGAGATGACCGTCACACACACACACACCTTTCTGATGTCTCCCCATTGATCCCTCACTTCAAAATGAACCCCCAACAAGCCTGTAGCTGTAACGTCTGCTTCCAGCTCACACCCTCAAACACCTAGATCCCCTGAACGCAGCTCACTTTCCAGCTCACACCCTCAAACACATAGATCCCCTGAACGCAGCTCACTCTCCAGATCCCAATCACCTGAATTCTGATCACATGTTCACAGACCTGTATGTCATTATCACACACTATTTAGTTCAGTTCTTTGCACGCCATCATTGTGAGGTTTTGCTTGGTTTGTAACACATGGCTAGTCG
The DNA here is from genome assembly GCF_013265735.2 of Oncorhynchus mykiss. Classification (NCBI taxonomy): domain Eukaryota; kingdom Metazoa; phylum Chordata; class Actinopteri; order Salmoniformes; family Salmonidae; genus Oncorhynchus; species Oncorhynchus mykiss. Next base: position 38,303,080 of record NC_048573.1, read on the forward strand.
GAGTGATGGGTTTCCTGTAATGTCATCATACCGTGTATGATAGTTTTGGCCTGCCTCACTAATGATGCCTTTTGCCTATTCCCTGCCTGTACTTTAGCCTATTGGATTTCCTGTTATCAACCTATTGCCTGATCTCCCGGATGACGTTACTAGTCTTTTCCCTGCCTGTACTGTTGCCTTTTTGGACCCCCTGTGTATGACCTTCTGCCTGCCCCTGGACCCAGCTACCTGCCTCCTCCGGTGGGCCTTAACAAATTAACACCTGCTGCTCCCTGCGCTTGAAACCAGCTCTCTGTCTCCCATCGGGTTCATTACAGTAGCAGGAAACTAAGACAATACAATGTTGCTGTATAGCTAGGCCATGGTCAGGAATCCTCTTTGGCGTTCTCAGAGCGAGTGGTACAGCAGATTACAGTGGTACAGCAGAACAACAACGGGGGGGGGGAGTCGTACGAGTTACTTCTGCCATCGAAAACAGCATTGAACTTGTAATAGGAGTCTCTTCTCCCCAGTGACACCTATAAAAGCATAGATCTTCCTTGCCCGGGGTTTCATTTGCTGCCGCAAATACCTCCCTGGCTGCAGACCATGTCCTAACGGCACAATCTAAAAGAAACTCCTACTCTCCTTCTCTCCGTAACACAGGCAATATTAGGAAGCATTCCCTTTGCTATTCCATTTCGATTTCCATTAAAAGTTACATTTCATCTAAACCCAGCCCTCGGGGGAAAGTTCCTACAAAGAGCCAGGGAGGAGATGAAGCAATGAGCAATGAGCAAATGTAAAAAGGGAAAGGGAATGAAACACAGACAGAGAGAGAGAGAGAGAGAGAGTGGGCGTACGTGTGTAAGAGAGAGTGCATGTGTGCATGTGTGTGAGCGAATGTGTGTGTGTGTGCACATACTGTACGGAAGGACAGTGTGAGTGTGTGTCTTCTGATTCACATCCTTTCTGGCTCTCCCCCCCTGATCAAGGGAAATGTCATTATTTGTAGCCATCAGTGAGAAATCAATGTAATTATGTTTGGAGTCTCCACTCTGCTCTGGCCTGTAACGCATAACTTAGTCATAAGCTACGTTCACATTGAACCCTCCTAGCACTCCCCTCTGTTAAACCCCTTCAAGGTGTGTCCTCTTTGATAGCACAACCGTTATGCAGGTCTCAAAGCTGGCCGTGGCCCTGGCCAAAAGTGGTGACCTGTGTAGGGAATCGGGTGCCATTTTGGACAGCCCTTGTGTTTCGCTGTTGTGATACAGGACTCATAATGGGAGACACAACCTAGCATGTTTTTGTTAGCCAGCCAAGCATGGCTAACTTCAGGGCTAAGCATCATACATTTCAAGAGTAGTCACTGTGGAGAGCTGAGTGAGAAGGACAGCTCCACAATATTCAGCTGGGGGAGTATTTAAGTTGAGCTTTCAGGGAGAGAGTGACACAAAACACACGCTCACGCACACACGTGCTGGCTAACATCTCTCTGTAAATCCAATTTTTTTCCCCACAACCAGCAAACTTTTAGCAGAGGAGAGAGTGTCCTCTATGACTCAAACTGTGTCCATATCCTCGCTCAGAAATCAGGGAGAGAGAGAGACTAATACAGGTCACTACGCACACATGGTCCTATGGACTGGACTGGGATCAGTTCTGGCTGTCTTGACTGTTTGGAGCAGAGACTGGGGACAAGGGAGAGCATCTGTACTGGGGACATAATGCCCTGCTTCACTGTGCAGAGGCAAGACTGGATAGACGGTGGAACAATAGAGCAGGAAATTGAAGAAGGTGACAGTGTCCCTGCATGTCAGCGCCGTCTCTTCCCGTCTCTTGCGCTCTGTTCCGGTCTCTCCATCTCCTCCCTCTTGATCCCCATCTTGCTCGTGCAGGAGGCGTGGGAGAAATAGCAGAGGAGAAGAAAGAGCAAGGCGGGAGAATGAAGTAGAATGACGGAGGGATGATAGAGGTGGAGTAATGTAAGGAGGGAGCTGGACACAGGCCCACGGCATGACATTGGTTAATCGGCATCAGCTGGGAGTTGAAAGCAGGTTGCTGCAGTGTCAGACAGTCTGTTCCAGCTGTGGCTTGGTAAGTAATGAGAGAGCTGTTTTCATGTGTCTGACGTTCTTGTTTTGACCACAGTGTTACATGATCTATATCTGTATATCTCAGGCCAGCAGACTGAGACTGCTGCTGACTCATACAGTATTACCTCCAAATGTCAGCTAATTGAATAGGCCTCGACATTCTCTCTCTCTGTCTCTCTCTCTCTCGCTCTCCCGCGCTCTCTCTCTCGCTCTCTCTCTGCGTATGACTGTACATCCAAGGCCTCTGCTTTGATCTATCCTCTCTCTCTCTCTCTCTCTCTCACACACGCACACGCACACGCACACACATATATATATATATATACACATAGTGGATGTGTGTCATGGTTTGCCCTTAAAAAAAAATCTCACTGTGAGACTAATTCCCTCCTCAACCCAACAGGGAAGGGAATAAAGAAAAAGGGATGAGAGAACAGAAAAGTATAAGAGTGGAGCTGAATGAACCCTGTTCCTAATGTTTTGTACACTCAGTGTACATAGCAATGTTTACACCCTCACGAACACACTACACAACACATAACACAGGGAGGAATAGGGATGAGAGCTACAGGACAGACTGGGAAGAGAGGAAGGAAGGACAGAAAGAAAAAGGGATGAGAGAACGGAAAAGTATAAGAGTGGAGCTGAAAACCGCCTGTCACTGGGGTCAAAGTTCAGGTCGTCGGGGGGCATCCTGGACGGCGGTTCAATTAGGAGGGCCGAGGAGTATGCTAATTAAGTAACGGAGCAGGCCAGCATAGAACACTTAATAATTCAGCTACAGCTTTGATCATTAATTTACATTTTTTTATTTTTATTTAAAGCTTGCATGCAGCCGCCCTCTCCACACAGGAGGCATGATGATGGACACGAACACAGTTAACGTCAACTTTGATAACTAAACACACTCAGGCACAGTAAGTCTAGATGAAAAGAGTGTCTCTGCAAGAGCGTGACATTACAAAAAGAATCCTTGATCAACACGCCTAAATCGGTACCCCACTCGTAAATGTTGAATCTGAGATTTAAAAAAAAAGTGATGCGCCTAAACCTCTCTCTCTCTCATTCACCCCCTTTCCTATCCCCTCTCGTTCTCTTCTATACCTGTCACGTTCTGACCATAGTTCCTTTGTTATGTCTTTGTTTTAAGTATGGTCAGGGCGTGAGTTGGGTGGGTTGTTTATGTTCTTTTTTCTATGTTTTGGGATTTCTGTGTTTGGCCTGGTATGGTTCTCAATCAGAGGCAGCTGTCAATCGTTGTCCCTGATTGAGAACCATACTTAGGTAGCCTGGTTTCACTTTTGAGTTGTGGGTGCTTATTTTCCGTGTTTGTGCCACACGGGACTGTTTCGTTTGTTTCGTTCATTCTCCGTTGTTATTTTGTAGTCTAGTGTTCTTGTAAATAAAGTAACGTTATGGACGCTTACCACGCTGCACATTGGTCCGATCTCTCCTACTCCTCGTCTGAAGAAGAGGACGAGCGTTACAATACCCAACGTCTTCATCCCCCCCCCGCCCTCTCTCCCCGCCATGTTGCATTGGATAAGCAATGTAATCTAGGGAAGGTAACTTCTCGAAACCAGGGCAATCATATTAACACGTAATGGATGTATAAAATCAAGAGCTCATAGGCGATGATTAATCAACTGCTGAAATGCAGTGAGGTAAAAATCAGTTTAGACTGAATTAGTCCCCCCACCGACAAGCGCTCTTCTTCTCTGGGCAATTTACTGAGAAAATACAATTATAGCCGATGAGTTACACCTCAGTGCTTCACCTCGTCTCTGTGTTCCTGTGGTACGACGGCAGAGTGTGTGTGTAGCAGACACTGGGTAGCAGCTCAGTGCTGACATGATTTAAAGAAGGAATACATGAGTGAGTCAAGGTTATCCGATGCAGGAGCTTGAACCTAATGAAGTCTTGGTCATTTAGTAGAAAATCTTTTGTATTTTCTTATCGGATATATGTCTGGCGTTGGACATGTACCGGACTGGTCCTAGACAATCAGTCCAACCTCCGTCTGCCCTCACGCTACAGAGGAGTCGGAGGTGTGATAGAGTGAGGCTTGTTTGGAAAATCAGGGGAGAATGAGGAAGAGGAATCGCATTATGCTGTATAAAAAGTGTGAGACGTCGGGCCTCACCTTTCATCAGGGACCAGTGTTTTTGCAACCACTGCCTGTACTATGAATCTGACATAGTAACTGTTCAAGGGATAGAGGACCATCACCCTGACCGTCACCCCCCCAACACATACAAAAACACCCACATCACCAAACACCCTCCTCTGTGCCTCAGTAGTCCCCCTCCCCAGGCGGTGCAGCAGGGTAAAGGGCAAAGTTGTGTTACTTTAAGGCCAGCTGGGAAACGGGACATCCTGGCAGAGATTGGCCTTAGGTGGGGTTTGGTGGGCCTTTGATCCCAGCACGTGTGTGTGTGTGTGTGTGTGTGTGTGTGTGTGTGTGTGTGTGTGTGTGTGTGTGTGTGTGTGTGTGTGTGTGTGTGTGTGTGTGTGTGTGTGTGTATATGTGTGTGTATGTGTATGTGTGTGTGTGTGTGTGTGTGTGTGTGTGTGTGTGTGTGTGTGTTTGTATACTGTAGACTTCAGAGGAGTCACACTGCTGGATGTCTAGCTGGAAAATGGTATTATGTCCCCAAGAAGCCTTCAGAGCCCCCAGGAGACAACCCATTCCTACTGAAGTTCCACTGAGGCACAGCCTCTGAAACAGACTTTAAAACAGCCGCTAAAATATAGCTGTAAAATCAGACTTTAAAACATTGCTCTCTAACCAGGCTCTTCAGCAGTCTCACACACTGTAACGTTCCCATCGCCGTGCTAAAGCAACAGTGATTGTAATTGCACAGAAGCACTATGTAAAAAAGCAAGCCAACTCTCCTCTGATATTTCCATCAAATCGATAATGTTTTAATGTTATCGACATGGGGGGGCGTCATCCCATCCACATGCATTATAATAGGGCAGGATGATAAGCAGGCTGTATAGACAGCACTGGGCTAATTACAGGGACGAGGACAGTCAGGCAGGCAGGCAGGCAGACAGACAGACAGACAGATGAACCGTCATGTTCATTACACAGAATTGTGCCTCTTCTTAAAATGTTCTCCACTTCTCCACTGACTCTTCATGTGCTTAGTGAGAGTCTTGAGGGTGCCGGCCAGCGCTCCTGTGGTGTGTGTGTGTGTGTGTGTGTTTGTGAGTTTGTGAGTGGAGCATGTATACACGTGTGTGTGTGTACTCATTCTGTCATTCCAGTTCTCTTTCCCCCAGATGCCCACTGTGAGCAGCAATCCTCTAACAGAGACAAATAGAAGCCCTGTTGGGAGTGTGAAGTGGTCACAAAAGTGTGTGTGTGTGTGTGTAAACCTGGAGACCAGGCACATACTGTTATTTGTTGTTCCAGAACAGAGCACTCCACTCCATTAGACATTTCCTTAGTAGGAACACTCTCAAGCACGCACAAAGCACACACATACATACACCACCCTCTACAGGGGACACAGGTCCTACACTTGCAGGATCATCCACCTGATCCTCCTTTCCTTATTTCCATCCCTTCGTGTGGAGGAAGCATTTAATTGCTGACAATTGCTTAATAGAATCGTCAAGAGGTTGCATGTTGATTCCACATCAGTTGTCCTCTCTAAAGCTTCTGTTTGTAGAACTCAAAATGATCAATGTGAAGTTCTACAGCACTCTCTCTCAATTCAATTTCAATTTAAGGGGATTTATTGGCATGGGGAAACGTATGTTTACATTGCCAAAGCAAGTGAAGTAGATAATAAACAAAAGTGGAGTAAACAATAAGAGAATGTACAGTAAACATTACACTGACAAAAGTCCCAAAATAATAAATACATTTAAAAAGGCATATTATGTCTGTATACAGTGGTGTAATGTGTGCAAAAGGGAAAAGAAAATAGAAATATACGTACAGTTGAAGTTGGAAGTTTACATACACTTAGGATGGAATCATTAACACTCGTTTTTCAACCACTCCACAAATTTCTTGTTAACAAACTATAGTTTTGGCAAGTTGGTTAGGACATATACTTTGTGTATGACACAAGTCATTTTTCCCACAATTGTTTACAGACAGATTATTTCACTTATAATTCACTGTATCACAATTCCAGTGGGTCAGAAGTTTACATACACTAAGTTGACTGTGCATTTAAACAGCTTGTAAAATTCCAGAAAATGATGTTACAGCTTTAGAAGCTTCTGATAGGCTAATGGACATCATTTCAGTCAAATGGAGGTGTACCTGTGGGTGTATTTCAAGGCCTACCTTCAAACTCAGTGCCTCTTTGCTTGACATCATGGGAAATTCAAAATAAATCAGCCAAGACCTCAGAAAACAAATTGTAGACCTCCACAAGTCTGGTTTATCCTTGGGAGCAATTTCCAAAAGGTACCACGTTCATCTGTACAAACAATAGTACGCAAGTATAAACACCACGGGGACCACGCAGCCAACATACCACTCAGCAAGGAAAAAGCCACTGCTCCAAAACCGCCATAAAAAAAGCCAGACTACGGTTTGCAAAGATCATACTTTTTGGAGAAATGTCCTCTGATGAATCGTCTGATGAAACAAAAATAGAACTGTTTGGCCATAACGACCATCGTTATGTTTGGAAGAAAAAGGGGAGTCTTGCAAGCCGAAGAACACCATCCCAACCGTGAAGCACGGGTTGGCAGCATCAAGTTGTGAGGGTGCTTTTCTGCAGGAGGGACTGGTGCACTTCACAAAATAGATGGCATCATGAGGAAGTCAAATTATGTGGATATATTGAAGCAACATCTCAAGACATCAGTTAGGATGGTTGCAAATTGGTCTTCCAAATGGACAACGACCCCAAACATACTTCCAAAGTTGTGGCAAAAGGACAACAAAGTCAAGGTTTTGGAGTGGCCATCACAAAGCCCAGACCTCAATCCTATAGAACATTTGTGGGCAGAACTGAAAAAGCGTGTGCGAGCAAGGAGGCCTACAAACCGGACTCAGTTACACCAGCTCTGTCAGGAGGAATGGGCCAAAATTCACCCAATTTATTGTGGGAAGCTTGTGGAAGGATACCTGAAACTTTTGACCCAACTTAATCTATTTAAATGCTCCCACATACTAATTGAGTGTATGTACACTTCTGACCCACTGGGAATGTGGTGAAAGAAATAAAAGCTGAAATAAATCATTCGCTCTACTATTATTCTGACACTTCACATTCTTAAAATAAAAGGGAATATTTACTTGGATTAAATGTCAGGAATTGTGAAAAACTGAGTTTAAATGTATTTGGCTAAGGTGTATGTAAACTTCCGACTTTAACTGTATATATACATAGGTTGTATTTACAATGGTGTTTGTGCTCACAGGTTGCCCTTTTCTTGCGGCAACAGGTCACAAATCTTGCTGCTGTGATGGCCCACTGTGGTATTTCACCCAATAGATACGGGAAACATACGGTTTAGGTTTTCTACTGCCAAGTTTACCTTCACTATTACAGTGACACCTTTTGTCCAGGAAATTGTCTCGAAGGGATTGAATTTGTTGTTGCCTAATTGTTTTTTTGGTAGATTTCGACACTACTTTCCTTCCATCTATAGCATTTCTTAATATTATTCAGTTCCTTTGGCTTTGATGCCTCATGATTGAGCATAGCTCTATTCGGGTATAGTGTAACTTTGCTGTGATCTGATAGGGGTGTCATTGAACTGACTATGAACGCTCTAAGAGGGTTCCAGTTCTGGCATTTAGGTCGCCACAGACTAGTACATGTTCCTGAGACTGGAAATGCTTGATCTCCCCCTTTAGGATGGAGAAGCTGTTATCATTAAAGTATGGGGATTCTATTGGAGGGATATAGTTAGTACAAATGATGCCATTGTTCTCTGCCGTGATAATTTCCTTATAAATATCTAGCCAGATGTAAAATGTTCCTGTTTTGACTAATTTAATAGAGTGGGTTAGGTCTGCTCTATACCAAATTAGCATACCTTCTTATTCTCTTTCCTGTTTCACATCTGGTAGTTTGGTGGATGGGACTACCAGCTCTCTGTAACCTTGAGGGCAACCAGTGGGTCTGTCTCCTCTATACCATGTTTCTTGTAGGATGAAAATGTCTGTATTTCCAATGTCTTTGATGAAGTCTGGGTTCCTGTTCTTTAGGCCAAAGGCAGATGACCTCAGACCTTGTATATTCCAGGATGAGACCGTAAAAACATTGTGTTCCATAGTGTCTAGTGTTGCTTTTCTGTGGTTTATACATGGACCATCACAGTAGGTGTGAGCAGAGCATGTTGAGTATCTGATACCTCTTAGTTCGCAGGATCGGGCTTTGCCGGGTGTAATAGTGGGGGTTGGGGCTGATGCTCTGCACACGGTCAGGGCATATGTCCTGCTGTCATGTTGAGGTCCTTGCCGCAGGAGACATGGGGTGGGCAGAAGGGGGCATAGGTCTGATATGGGGAGGGAGGGAGGGGGGGGGGGGGCTCTCTCTCTCTCCCTCCCTCTCCCTGTTTGTGATAGAGGGAGACCTCTGAGGTTGCTGCCTGCCATTATCTGGGAGTTATTGCTGTGGCTTAGTGTTTAGTGCTGCTGCTGTTCTAGCTGTGGTCGATGCCATTCTCCTCTGATCCATATTCAAATACCAGGGATTTATGGCTATTGATATTTTTAAACCTCTTTCTGCTGACAAACTGGGAATTCAAAACAACTTTCCCCCGTGCACTGGTACAGCACAGACACACTGGCATATTTCATTGAGGCTGGTTGAATGCCATAAAGAAATGAAGAAGGAAAAAAAAAGACTAACAAAACGACAGTGACAGCTCAGATACAAGAGGTGGAGGAAAGAGAGAAGAGAGAGATGGGTGAGATAAAGGAGCGCGGGAGAGACGGAAGTGAGATGTGTCAGCGTATTGTCGGTGCTGAACTCAACTCCACATCAACATACAGTTAAGTCATGCAAATCGAATGGGTTGCCAGCAGCTTACAGGACGCTCTCAGTGGATCTTGGATCCAGTCGAACAGCTCAACACTGCGGCCGAACGCTGCAGGGCGGTAATCATTAAACAAATTCAGCCAATATTCCTCATCACCTCTCCCACTCTCGTAAGTTCACCGCTGAAGGTGTCAACCGATATGTTGCGATAGAAGCTCAGTCACCCTCATACTGTACACTAAACAGGCGCGCACACGCGCACCAACGCATAAAATCACAGACACATGCTGGCACGCATGCACACGCAAACACACGCAAACGCATCGGCGTGAGGCCCAGGATATGTGGATCTCCCCTCGCCGTTGACTCTCATGTCTAATTCCACTCTGTCAGCTCTTTGCGCATGGCTAAACAGCAGCAAATGAATTCCGGAGGTAACGATGTGTGCAGAGTACTGCATGTAACAATGCATATTAAAATTATATCATTGGCATCTAATTAGAGGTAATAAAGTCTATCCACAGCTCTACTGCAGTGTTCTCTCAGCACAGCAGCACAGACAGGGCCATTTGAATACCATTAGCTCACCTCTCACTTTTCTTCTAGGAGACACCTGGGGTGGGGGTAGTGGAGAGGGGCACGGTGTCATGCTACCATGGCGACAGCCTGCACACCTGAGAGCACTAGACTGAAGCCTGTGCTGGTAACCTGTGCCGGTGACCTGTGCTGGTAGGTGGCTGGCTCAAAGGGGTAAATGTTTTTTTAAACTCTTTTGTTGAGAAAAGTGATTTGCTGTGGATCCCCCCCCCCCCCCCCCCCGTTTGTTGACAATATATTCACTCATATATATCAGACGCCATAATCTTGCGGTACTTTCTTCCCCCCGAGTCTTCTCCTTGAGGAGTTTGGGATGAAAAGCATTAGCCTCTTCTCGTCACAATATCCTCACAGTAATCTCAATAAGACCACGGGTTTACCGCAACTGCCACATGACTCATCAAGCAAACTCGACCCCAATGAGCCTATTCACAGAACGCCAGTCCTTATATAAAACTCGTCCAGCGATATAATCCTCAGCATTCACCTCTATCTACTAAGTGCCAGCTCTTTAGAGAAAGATGATGCACTTTCATTCTGCAAACAAAATGTTCAAATAATGGACACAGGTAGCCGTGTACGTGATGAGGAGGAGGATGGAGGATCCACCTCTTCTAAGAGAAAGCTGTTTCCACCCGTCAGCACTAAAATGCTAACACCTCCTGCACCATGTCCCAGATTTAGACCATTTGCATAAACTGCCATCCTAAATTATTCACAGCTGCTTTCTCTGCTTTTCTGACTAATTAAAATTTGAGTTCCCGAGTTTCCATTTTTCCCTTGAGTTAGACAGAGGGCCCGCACACACACACACACACACACACACACACACACACACACGTAAACAAACTCACACACCTGAACACATACTGTATACAGTCACATAGACATTTATATATGGGAATAGCTAGTTTCATTCTGAACACACACACACAAGGCCAAAAACGCAAGTCAGGTCTACCCAGGTAGCTTTTCTCTCCTAATGTTTATAGTAGCGCACCAGTGAGCACATCCATACTTCACCCAAACATTTATCTTTCCTCTAAATAAAAAGACACAGAGCAGTTGGGAATGAACCGTTAGTGGATTCATGAAAGCAAGAATAATTCTAGCCCACCAGCACTGGAGCTTCCCCCCCCCCAATAGTTGAACTTGACAATTCCTTAATTACTATTAGGTCTCTGTCAATCAGAGCAAAATCAGAGCCTAAAGATTTCATTAGATGCCATTCAATCGCAATCCTTCCTTCCTATCCAACTTCCTCAATCTTCTGTGTGTGTGTGTGTGTGTGTGTGTGTGTGTGTGTGTGTGTGTGTGTGTGTGTGTGTGTGTGCTTGCGTGCCAGATGCATGGTCAGATACATCTGCAGAACATGAATCATCATCTCTTGGAAAACACTGATAAACACATCTCATAAGATGATCGCATTGCTCAGAGACACACACACACACACACACACACACACACACACACACACACACACACACACACACAAAGGGAGACAAGAACTGACACACACACACACAAACACACCAAATATGCATGTATGGATGTGTGTATGTTTTAAGGAAGAATGACAATTTATCAATATAATCCCTTCACAGTCTCACGGTAAATAATTCAGAGGTTGGATTGGTTGGTTCTTTACAGCTTTTTGACATTCTCGGAATATTGGGGAATATCACCACCTTCTCTTTCACTTCATCTTGTCACGCAAAGGCTGCAAAGGTGTTCACTGTAAAGTGAGACTCTCCCACTGGATTGTCACCTTCCGTACACCTCACACAATAAGAAGAGGACCGTTTCAACGGGCCAAAAATTCTCCCAAAGGATTTATCATTTCAGCAAGGGGAGTGGGTGGTGGGGAGTGGGTGGTGACACGTACACCGGGCATTCAGTGAAAACAGTGTAACACATCAGGTGAGTCGAGTAAATGCAGCCCAAAGTCAAACTCAGAAAACGTTTTCTTGCCTTTTATTCTCAACTCCAGACAGAGCTAGTCTCCTCTCACTCACTGGTGAATTTACCATTAGCCAGAAGAGGCAATTGCTTCAGGCTTCACATCATCAAGGGGCCTCGTGAGCTGGGCATAACATTTTTTTATACAAATAAAACAAAAACATGTAAAAAATAATTTCTCTGCTTGAGGCCCCCTCATGCTCCACTCGAGGCATAATAAATCAATAATACAAAATCTCCATTCTTTGTGTTAAACTAGAGTTATAATCTCAATCCAGCACATCCGCCTGCTGTACAGTGGCAAGAAAAAGTATGGTTGAACCCTTTGGAATTACCTGGACTTAAATTGGTCATCAAATTTGATCTGATCTTCATCTAAGTCACAACAATAGACAAATGCAGTCTGCTTGAACTAATAACACACACATCATTATACGTTTTCATGTCATTACAGAACACACCGTGTAAACATTCACATTGCAGGGTGGAAAAAGTAAGCGAACCCTTGGATTTAAGAACTGGTTGGCCCTCCTTTGGCCTCAATAACCTCAGCCAAAAACGTGTTCTGTAATTGCAGATCGGACCTGCACCGCGGTCAGGGGGAATTTTGGATCATTCCTCTTTTCAAAACTGTTTCAGTTCAGCAATATTCTTGGGATGTCTGGTGTGAACCGCTCTCTTGAGGTCATGCCACAGCATCTCAATCTGGTTGAGGTCAGGATTCTGACTGGGACACTCCAGAAGGCGTATTTTCTATTGTTGAAGCGATTCTGTTGTTGATTTACTTCTGTGTTTTGGGTCGCTGTCCTGTTGCATCGCCCAACTTCTGTTGAGCTTCAATTGGTGGACAGATTCTCCTGCTCTTACATTCTCCTGTAAAATGTATTGACAAACTTGGGAATTCAGTTTTCCGTCGATGATAGCAAGCTGTCCAGGCCCTGAGGCAGCAAAGCAGCTTCAAACCATGATGCTCCCTTCACCATACTTTACAGTTGGGATGAGGTTTTGATGTTGGTGTGCTGTGCCTTTTTCTCCACAGAATATTTTGCCAGTAGCGCTGTGGAACACCCAGATGCTCTTTTGCGAACTTCAGACGTGCAGCAATGTTTTTTTGGACAGTAGTGACTTCTTCCGTGGCGTCCTCCCATGAACACCATTCTTGTTTAGTGTTTTACGTATCGTAGACTCGTCAACAGAGATGTTAGCATGTTTCAGAGATTTCTGTAAGTCTTTAGCTGACACTCTAGGATTCTTCTTAACCTCATTGAGCATTCTGCGCTGTGCTCTTGTAGTCATCTATGCAGGACGGCCACTCCTAGGGAGAGTAGCAACATTGTTGGACTTTCTCCATTTATAGACAATTTGTCTTACCGTGGACTGATGAACACCAAGGCTTTTAGATATACTTTTGTAACCCTTTCCAGCTTTATGCAAGTCAACAATTCTTAATCTGGTGTCTTCTGAGATCTCTTGTGTTCGAGGCATGGTTCACATCAGGCAATGCTTCTTGTGAATAGCAAACTCACATTTTGTGATTGTTTTGTATAGGGCAGGGCAGCTCTAACCAACATCCAATCAGTCTCAATGACTGTACTCCAGGTTAGCGGACTCCTGACTCCAATTAGCGTTTGGAGAAGTCATTAGCCTTGGGGTTCACATACTTTTTCCAACCTACACTGTGAATGATTAAATTATTTATTCAATATAGACAAGAAAAACACAATCACTTGTGTGTTATTAGTTTTAGCAGACTGTGTTTGTCTGTTGTTGTGACTTAGATGAAGATCAGATCTAATTTAATGACCAATTTATGCAGAAACCCAGATAATTCCATAGGGTTCACATACTTTTTCTTTCCACTGCACCGCATCTGCGGCAGAAGGTAGCCGAGCTACAGCGGTGTTGGACAGACCATCCTTCTTCTCCCAAGAACATCTGTAGCATCCGAATGGTTTGGGCTACACAATAATATGACCCCTCTTTGGAAAGATGGGACTCTCCATTTTGCTCTACGAGTCCCACAAGTGTCATGAGACTCGTCTGAAGGTAACCCGGAGCCGGGCCGAAAAATAAATGGAAATGAATAGGGCATTTCCACATAAAAGGCATACGGGTAATTCCACTAGAAATTATTATCGATTTTTTTCTGAGCTTTCTTATATCTCTAACATTTAAGACAGACACTTTAAAACACACTTCCTTTTTATTTCCTTTTTTACTATCTGTTTCTCCATGTATGAATCTGTTATTAAATGCATTTCTATGGGCTAATAGCAGCAAGGCCAAATTCATCAAATAATATATATACAGTGCATTCGGAAAGTATTCAGACCCTTTGAATGTTTCCATATTTTGTTACGTCACAGCCTTACTATTCTTCCCTCAATCTACACACAATACTCCATAATGACAAAGCCGAAAACAGGTTTTTAGAAAAGTTCGCAAAAAAACAAAAACAGAAATACCTTATTGACAGAAGTATTCAGACCCTTTGCTATGAGACTCAAAAATTGAGCTCCGGTGCATCCTGTTTCCATTGATCAGCCTTGAGATGTTTATACAACTTGATTTGAGTCCACCTGTGGTAAATTCAACTGATTGGACATGATTTGGAAAGGCACACACCTGTCGATATAAAGGTCCCACAGTTGACGGTGCATGTCAGAACTAGAAACCAAGACATGAGGTTGAAGGAATTGTCCATTGTCCGCAGAGCTCCCAGACAGGATTGTGTCTGTCACACTCTGATCTGTTTCGCCCCCCCCCACCCCACCAGGTGTCTCCTATTTTCTAGGTGTCCCGGTTCCAACCCTTCTGCCTGCCCTGACCCCGAGCCTGCCTGCCCTGACCCCGAGCCTGCCTGCCCTTCTGTACCCTTTTGACTTTCTTTCCTTCTCAATTAGTTTGAGCCAATCAGTTGTATTGTGACAAGGTAGGAGGGGCATACAGAAGATAGCCCTATTTGGTAAAATACCAAGTCCATATTATGGCAAGAACAGCTCCAATAAGCAAAGAGAAACAACAGTCCATCATTATTTTAAGACATGAAGATCAGTCAAGTGCAGTCGCAAAAAACCATCAAGAGCTATGATGAAACTGGCTGACATGAGGACCTCCCCAGGAAAGGAAGACCCAGAGTTCCCTCTGCTGCAGATACGTTCACTAGAGTTAACTGTACCTCAGATTGCAGCCTAAATAAATGCTTCACAGAGTTCCAGTAAGAATCCGTCGAATTGCTGCAAAGAAACCACTACTTAAGGACACCAATAATAATAAGAGACTTGCTTGGGCCAAGAAACACGGGCAGTGGAAATCAGTCTTTTGGGCTGATGAGTCCAAATTTTATATTTTTGCCATCCCATCTGGTTTACGCTTAGTGGGACCATCATTTGTTTTTCAGCATGACAAAGACCCAGCACACCTCCAGGCTGTGTAAGGGCTATTTGACCACGAAGGAGAGTGAAAGAGTGTTGCATCAGATGACCTGGCCTCCATAATCACCCGACCTCAACCCAATTGATTTTGTTTGGGATGAGTTGGACCGCAGAGTGAAGGAAAAGCAGGCAACAGTTTTGATGGTTTGACCATCTTAAAACAATTCCATATGTCAGCTCAGGAGAAACTCAGCCCCGGGCCCTTGGACTAGGGGCACGTGCACAGATAGGGCTCTACCTGTGCAGAGCACATACCCCTTTGCCCTTCCAGTCTCCAAAGTCCCCTTTTGGGTGGTGGTATAATTTCCCCCAAAATAACTTTTTTTTTGTATAAATGTTTTGTCATTGTTGATCGGGAACCCACCGCCCACAAGTTGTCATCAAGTTCGCCACTCCCACCCGTCCATTGGTTCTGCCCTGTACGGGGCTTGCGTGCTCCCGGTTGCGCCTTTTTCCCCAGTCTGCCCTGTATGTGTGCGCCCGGTATCCAAACATGCATGTATTGAGCGATGCGCTCACCGGTCGGTCGAGTGTGTGTAGGTAGCTAGTTTAACCTCTTCGATATAGGGGGCGCTCTTAATTTTTGGATGAAAAACGTTCCCGTTTTAAACAAGATATTTTGTCACGAAAAGATGCTCGACTATGCATATAATTGACAGCTTTGGAAAGAAAACACTCTGACGTTTCCAAAACCGAAAAGATATTGTCTGTGAGTGCCACAGAACTGATGTTACAGGCGAAACCCAGATAAAAATCTAAATCAGGAAGTGCGGCATTTTTTGAAACCGCCTCATGCCAATGACTCCTTATATGGCTATGAAGGAGCTAGGAGTCAGCTTACGTTTTCCACGTTTTCCCCAAGGTGTCTACAGCATTGTGACGTATTTGTAGGCATATCATTGGAAGATTGACCATAAGAGACTACATCTACCAGGTGGTCGCTTGGTGTCCTCCGTTGCAATTATTGCGTAATCTCCAGCTGCAGTATTTTTCCGTTCGCTTCTGATGAGAAACCAACAGTCACGACTGATATATTATCGAATAGATATGTGAAAAACACCTTGAGGGTTGATTCTAAACAACGTTTGCCATGTTTCTGTCGATATTATGGAGCTAATTTGGAAAAAAGTTTGCCGTTGTAGGGACTGCATTTTCCGGTCTTTTTCTTAGCCAAACGTAATGAACAAAACGGAGCTATTTCGTCAACACAAATAATATTTTTGGAAAAAATGAACATTTGCTATCTAACTGAGAGTCTCGTCATTGAAATCATCCGAAGTTCTTCAAAGGTAAATTATTTTATTTGAATGCTTTTCTTGTTTTTGTGAAAATGTTGCCTGCTGAATGCTAGGCTTAATGCTATGCTAAGCTATCAATACTCTTACACAAATGCTTGTGTAGCTTTGGTTGAAAAGCATATTTTGAAAATCTGAGATGACAGTGTTGTTAATAAAAGGCTAAGCTTGTGTTTCAATATATTTATTTCATTTCATTTGCGATTTTCATGAATAGGAAACGTTGCATTATGGTAATGCGCTTGAGGCTATGATTACGCTCCCGGATATGGGATTGCTCGTCGCTAGATGTTAAATAACCCCAACCCTAACCACATAATTTGATTAACACTTGATGACACTTGATTTAGCCTACATCATCATCGATATTTGATTTGATTGGCTGATACACGCAGCAGGAAGAGGCAGAAAGACAGAGAGGTAAATCACAAATAAATAAAAGAAATCCAGCTAGCTAACTAGCAGATTTACATCAATCATCAACATCAACGATCAGCTGACAGCCCACCCTTTTTTCCCAATGTCAGTCATGTCTTTAGGATGCACTGTAACTTACAATTTGTGTTGTTGCAGAAATGAATAGGCCTATGCTCAAAAATGTAAAAATCGATACAGAGGCATTTGGTGTTTTATGAATTTCAAGATATGAAAGTATTACATTTTTTTCAAGCGGGGGGGGGGGGGGGGGGGGGGGTGGTGATCTTTTTTTAACTTTTGAGAACCTGCCCCCTGACAGGTCTGTGCACGGCCCTGACTAGGAGTATACAACACGCATTTCTTTAGTAAAAAGACAGGTGCTGCTGAGAATATTGCCATCGTCGTCGAGGTAGAGGATTTGATGCTGTCTAGCCAAAAAGATGAAGGCATGTCATACTCTTTTTGGCCACACAGCATCAGATACATGGGCTACATATAGTAAGACAGAGGGGCGCTGTTTCACTCACTCGGATGCTTTCTCCGGTGAGATAGTTTCAGCCACTTGTGAATTGCCCTCTGCCCGGGGCCTCCAAATCCTTAAGTCTGCCCCTGCGCTCACACTTTTTCTGTGGTTAGTGTGTCACAGGGAGCGGTCCCGCTGAGTAAGTCTTTATACAAAATTCATTGCCCACTCAACTAATATCTTATGCAGGAGACCAGCATTAGTATTAAATATTAAACCTAAGTGCTGAAGAAAGAGATAATTATCATCACACTAGTGGAGAAATGGGGAGAGAAAGAAGGATTTACATATTGACAATAGATGAATGAAGGAAAAGGGAAAACAAGCTACGTGACAGAAAACACAACACTGAATTGCCATGAATCAAACTGTTTCCCGGTCACTGATGTGTTGAATTATTTAATTCATAATACTGAATGACTCAACGACTGAGCATGTTTTTTTTAGGCCCTGGTTGAGCTCCAATCAGGACAGTTGGCTGTGGGAGAACTGCATATTCAGACAGACAGAGACAGACAGACAGAGACAGACAGACAGAGACAGACAGACAGAGACAGACAGACAGACAGACAGACAGACAGACAGACAGACAGACAGACAGACAGACAGACAGACAGACAGACAGACAGACAGACAGACAGACAGAGATGTAATGGCAGGTCTCCTCTTCGTCTGAAGAGGAGTAACAGGGATCGGACCAAAACGCAGCGTGGTAAGTGTTCATAATTATTTATTACGAAAACAACTGAACACACTCGAACAAAATAAAAATAATGTGCATCAACGAAACAGTTCCGTGTGGTGACAAACACTGACTCGGAAAACAAACACCCACAAACCAACAGTGAAACCCAGGCTACCTAAGTATGATTCTCAATCAGAGACAACTAACGACACCTGCCTCTGATTGAGAACCATACTAGGCCGAAACAGGAACCAAACATAGAAAAACAAACAGACTGCCCACCCCAACTCACGCCCTGACCATACTAAATAAAGACAAAACAAAGGAAATAAAGGTCAGAACGTGACAAGAGGACAATTCATCCATCCAATACCTGGACACTTTGTTTGCAGCATGGCTATTCGGACACTATTCCGAACAATATACAGGTTTGATTATCCGTTTGGTCCGTTTTTGCGAGTAACAGTAAGAAGAATCCATATTCCCCTGGAAAGGGAAAGTTTACCAAGGCCTGTGGAAAGAGAGGTCGACTCTCCCCATGGCTGTGCTTCCTTTCTGGACACTGATATTGGACCATGCTGTCAGTGTCCACTGTGTGGGAGATAACACAGTAAATATCCTGTCACTAGACGAGTGACAATGTCAACACACACACACACACACACATTCTCTCAATTATACTGTATTTGGGTATTTAGTGTGTGCAGGCGCGTCCCCACTGCCCATGTCACTGTCACACTGGTGGTGACACATGTTTGGTTTTGGTCTCCATCTGTTTTTTCCACAGGTCAAGATGTGGAACCTCTATCTGTATTCACTGTTTCCCACACTGGAGGAAGGATGAGCCATTTAACACACAATGGCACCCCCCCCCCACCTAAAAACCCACATCCCTTCCCATTACATATGACGGGAGATACAAACCCCTTTCAAACCCTTTACCCAAATGCAGGCAATAGATATTACCCATTGTCATCCAAGTCTGCCTACTCCGCCGTGTTTTGTGGTAATGTGTCTCTGTGCAGCCCTGTGTCCATTGACAGCCTCATTCTCACAGACAAGATGTCACAGGCTCCAAATAAAACACGACACCAAGACTACACAGCTCATAGTGAGAAACAAGGGAGGGAGGAGAAAGAGAAGAGTAAAAGAGAGAGAAAGGGAAAGACAGAGAGAGAGAGAGAGGAAAATTTGGCAAAAGAGAGAGAACGGAAAAGCGAGAGGTAAGGAGGAAGAGAGGGATTGAACGAAATAGAGAGAAAAAAGAAAGAGAGAGGTAGAGACATTACGCCACGCAGACGATGACTCACATCTATTAGTTCCCTCTTTTCCTCCATGACAGATTTGAGAGGTGCTACTCCTAAAATGCACGCAATGTCACACCTTAACACTGTAACACACTGACACTCACTGATGCACACCATAATGTTGTCCGTCTGGCCACATCATCGCTGTCAATAGAATCTTAAAGTACAGCAAGCTTGAATGGTTGGAATGTGAGTTTACTGTGATATTATAGACTAGACTGATTCAGAAAGGTGCCTAATGGAGCAGCCCTCCACTGCAGAGCATATTAACTTTCAGGCTACAGTGCTACAGACTCTTCAACAGTCCAATTACCTAGGTGGAGAAACATGTTCACTCTGTGCGTGCGTGCGTGTGTGTGCGAGAGCATGCTGTGCGTCCATGCGCGCTTGCCTTCGTGTGTCTGTGCCACCGTGTGTTGTGTGTGTGTTTGTGCGTGTGTATGTGTGCATTGCGTGTAAGAGTGTGAGGGAGTACTACATTAATGTCCCTGTGTCCCAGGCTAATTACTGAGACGATGATGAACATTCAGGGGAGATCACCTTTATACCTTCCTAAATAATAGTTATAACAGCCAGTGAATAAGGCTTCCAATATCTCCGTAATAGGATGGGGAAACACTACGGCACAGCAAATTCTCCAGTGTAAAATCAACACAGAGTGTTACATTTAACACTGGTCCAGTGTCTATAAGGGTCCACACTTTTCAGTGTTGAATTAACACATTGCTTAGAGTAAAGCCTTTTTTGCATATTTCCCACAGTGCCTTGCCGAGTGAATTGTAGAGTTACCATCCATGACTGTATTTGTTAGCGACAGAGACATGGTTGTTTCATTCATCCATCTCCAGTCCTGTGCCTTCAAGTGAGAACCTAATATGTTACCATTCAAATAATGTTATTTAACACATATTTCATAAGGCCTTATTTTGAGAGCTTTACCTTAATACAGTGGCCTGAAACTCATGGTTAACAGGCCATATCAGGCCTGCAAATCACTTTATGCTTGCTTTCATATTGATCTATATTCGTAGTGAAATCCAGCCAGTGGGGAGACATTTGGAATTTTTATTCACCCGCAACTTGCATTCAGAATGACTAAGACATGAGACTAGTCTAAACTGGAAAACACTTTTCAGTAATGGATACAATAAATCCAAGTAACAGATTGGATTAGAAAAATATGTGTTATTTATATTTGAGTAGCATTAATTAACCAATGTGCATGCAAAAACATAGATATTGATACAAATAATTCTAAACATCTACCTGCAATAGAGCATGCTGGGAAATATGATAATGATGGGCATGCCAAGAGTGTGCAAAGCTGTCATTAAGGCAAAGGGTGGCTACTTTTAAGAATCTCAAATATAAAATATATATACAGTGGGGCAAAAGAGTATTTAGTCAGCCACCAAGTTCTCCCACTTAAAAAGATGAGAGAGGCCTGTAATTTTCATCATATGTACACTTCAACTATGACAGACAAAATTAGAAAGAAAATCCAGAAAATCACATTGTAGGATTTTTTATGAATTTATTTGCAAATTATGGTGGAAAATAAGTATTTGGTCAATAACAAAGTTTATCTCAATACTTTGTTATATACCCTTTGTTGGCAATGACAGAGGTCAAACGTTTTCTGTAAGTCTTCACAAGGTTTTTACACACTGTTGCTGGTATTTTGGCCCATTCCGCCATGCAGATCTCCTCTAGAGCAGGGATGTTTTGGGGCTGTTGCTCGGCAACACAGACTTTCAACTCCCTAAAAAGATTTTCTATGGGGTTGAGATCTGGAGACTGGCTAGGCAACTCCAGGACCTTGAAATGCTTCTTACGAAGCCACTCCTTCGTTGCCCAGGCGGTGTGTTTGGGATCATTGTCATGCTGAAAGACCCAGCCATGTTTCATCTTCAATGCCCTTGCTGATGGAAGGAGGTTTTCACTCAAAATCTCACGATACATGGCCCCATTCATTCTTTCCTTTACACGGATCAGTCGTCCTGGTCCCTTTGCAGAAAAACAGCCCCAAAACATGATGTTTCCACCGCCATGCTTCACAGTTTTTTGGATGCAACTCAGCATTATTTGTCCTCCAAACACGACGAGTTGAGTTTTTACCAAAAAGTTATATTTTGGTTTCATCTGACCATATGACATTCTCCCAATCTTCTTCTGGATCATCCAAATGCTCTCTAGCAAACTTCAGACGGGCCTGGACATGTACTGGCTTAAGCAGGGGGACACGTCTGGCACTGCAGGATTTGAGTCCCTGGCGGCGTAGTGTGTTACTGATGGTAGGCTTTGTTACTTTGGTCCCAGCTCTCTGCAGGTCATTCACTAGGTCCCCCCGTGGGGTTCTGGGATTTTTGCTCACCGTTCTTGTGATCATTTTGACCCCTCGGGGTGAGATCTTGCATGGAGCCCCAGATCGGGGGAGATTATCAGTGGTCTTGTATGTCTTCCATTTACTAATAATTGCTCCCACAGTTGATTTCTTCAAACCAAGTTGCTTACCTATTGCAGATTCAGTCTTCCCAGCCTGGTGCAGGTCTACAATTTTGTTTCTGGTGTCCTTTGACAGCTCTTTGGTCTTGGCCATAGTGGAGTTTGGAGTGTGACTGTTTGAAGTTGTGGACAGGTGTCTTTTATACTGATAACAAGTTCAAACAGGTGCCATTAATACAGGTAACGAGTGGAGGACAGAGGAGCCTCTTAAAGAAGAAGTTACAGGTCTGTGAGAGCCAGAAATCTTGCTTGTTTGTAGGTGACCAAATACTTATTTTCCACCATTTTCCACCATAATTCACAGGCCTCTCTCATCTTTTTAAGTGGGAGAACTTGCACAATTGGTGGCTGACTAAATACTTCCCCCCCACACTGTACATTGGTGACTACATGATTCCATATGAGTTATTTCCTATTTTTGATGTCTTCACTATGATTCTACAATGTAGAAAATGGTCAAAATAAAGAAAAAGCCTTGAATGAGTGGGTGTGTCCAAACGTTTGACTTGTACTGTATACATATATCCATTGATTCTTGAAGAACATAACTTAGAAATCCTTCATGAGCTTAGTTCAACTGTCACACTCCATGAGAACCCAAAATATAAGCTTGTTTCACACCAATGTTTGTAAACATTGTAAATGTAAACAAACACCTTATAGCCTCATAACACGGTTAAAACAATCCTTTTGATATCAAGGATGGTCAGTCCTTACATCCACAGCTCTGTCTATTCATCTGAGAGTGGTTACATTTCTCCAGGCCCATCCCTCAGCTTTTTACCAAAACAGAGGCGGGGTGCCCATTTTGTTATTGTATCATCTGTGGATTTGCCCTTTAAAACCTGTTAAGGATATGGCAGACATATGCCCCCTTTGGAGAGATTGGGTACCCCTAGTAAACTGAAAAAAAAATCTGTCAAAAATTGCTAATATATGCATATAATAATTATTATTGGATAGAAAACACTCTAAAGCTTCTAAAAACCTTTGGAATTATGTCTGTAAGTATAGCAGAACTCACAGGGCAGGCATTCTTCCAAACTAGTTTTTGTGGTCATGAAAGTTGGAGCAACTTTGACGTCATCGCCCCCACCCTTCCCAACCAGTTATGATTCTGGGGAGACTTTCTATGTCTTCCGCTAGATGTCCTCATTCAGTAGAGCTTTAAATCGTTCAAATCCCGCGAGAATTGACCCTATGGGAGTGAAATTAGTGCGTGCCACGAGAAAATAGGTTGTGCGTTGTGGCGCGAATTGGTCCCAGCCATTCCTTTGTTCCAGCACTCAAGAGAAGGGCAGACGATGGCCGATTGAATTGAAGTTTGTTTTGTGTGTCTAAAACATCATAAAGCTTGCTTCTGCACTTAGTTTGACCTGTTTAGTCGACATATAATATGTAATTTTGAAGTTTTGATGCGCAACTTTTCCGGACCAGAGGACATTTTGGGTGCATTTCAGCTGATGTTATTAGCAGTAGCTAATACAAAGACGCAAGACTTGAAACCAAACGATGTATTGGGTAAGTATGAAGCCTTCCAGAACATTCTGAACGAAGACCATCGAAGGTAAGGGAATATTTATGCTGAAATCTGTGTTTCTGTTGACTCCAAAATTACGGAGAAATGTAGCTTGTATTTGAGCGCCGTCTCAGCATATTGAATAGTGTGCGATTTCTGTAACGTTAAAAATAAATCTAACAAAGCGGTTGCATAAAGAAGCAGTGTATCTTTCTAACTATATGTAGAACATGTATATTTAGTCAAAGTTTATGATGTCTATTTACGTTATCTTGCCGCGCTACCTAGATTTCCTGCGGACATTTTTGAGTAATTTCTGAACGTGAACTCAATGTAAATGGACATTTATGGATATAAATGGCATATTATTGAAAAAAAAATGTACTGTGTAACATGTCCTATTACTGTCATCTGATGAAGATTTTCAAAAGGTTAGTGAACGATTTATTTTTTAATCCTGCGTTTGTTGATTGCATGTTTTGGCTATTCAAATGAGCTGTGTCTGGTGGTGGTTTGACATATATATGTGCTATGTTTTCGCCGTAAAACATTTTAGAAATCTGACTTGCTGGCTAGATGAACAAGGTGTTTATCTTTCATTTGAGCTATTGGACTTGTTAATGTGTGGAGGTTAAATATTTTTAAGAATATTTTTGCGTTCCATGCACCACCGTTTCAGCTGAACGTGGGAGGGTTGATTCCCAAATGGGAACCAACTGCCACATATGATCAAGGTATCAAAGTGTAAACAACAAAAAAGTTTTTAAAAAAATAGGCCAGTAGCAAATGCAGCATATGGCATTCATTTTTCACGTGCAAATAGCACTTTTCAGTAGTGTTTAAAGCATGCCATTCCATGAGCACAGCATTTATTTTTCAACTTGAATCAATGAGCCCAATCAGTCCTCCATGACAACAAAATGATAAACAACAGAGTAAGGCTGGGTAATAAGTTCTTAGTTTTTTGGGCTATGCTCAGGTAAAACAATTTCTAATCTATACTTCCATATTTTTCAAGTCCTACTCTTGAGGATCAAGGGGTATAACATGTATTGGATTGACTGGTACTCTGATAGACTTGTAAAGATATAATGTAATCGTATTATTATATGCAGTAGAAAGCGATGGGTTAGAAGAAGCCTACATAACCAACCCATAAAGTAAAATTGAACATCCATATATGGCCAGTTAGGCAAACTTCAACATTGGTTTATCCTGCAATAGATATAGCAATAGTTCAGTTGGTAATAACCATTGTTGTCTTCTTCTAATGCCTCTTAAGGGGAAAGTCATCTTAAAGTAACTGAGTGTAATCAGATTACGTTACTGAGTTTGGGTAATCCAAAAGTTACGTTACTGATTACAATTTTGGAAAGGTAACTAGTAACTGTAACGGATTACATTTAGAAAGTAAGTTACCCAACCCTGGTTAGCATGTAGGGTGCACCAATTGGTGTCACCTCGTTAGTCAGTATGTGTTACACCTGGTTGCCGTCTCATTAGTGGGAAGGTGTTTCACCTGTGCTGGCCCAGGTGCTATTTAGATTGGCAGGCCCTGTGCTCCAGTTGTCTTGATAGATGCGATCGGTTAGCACCTTTAGTTGGCGCGCCCTAGTTTGAGGTCTAGACAGACAATCCTTTATCTGCTTTTGTTTTGCTCCACTTCCGGTTTAAATGTGTGAGTTTTTCTTTTGTTAGCCTCTTGGGCAAATTTCTTGTGGGCGTTCATGGTGGATGGCTTTTAGGTTGAAGCTGTTGCTTGTCAACTTTCAGCTGACACCCCCATGAGTGTCTTTCAGAATCCCTCCTAGAACCCCACTTGTTTTTGTTGGTTAATTCCCCGTTCTGTTTGAGGGACTTCTGGTTTTCTTGCTGGGTAATGTAACATGGTAAACAACATCTAAGAATAAAATGGAACAGAATAATTTTCAAAATGGAAAAACGTTGGCGGTACTTATCTTGTGTCTTGAACAGTTATTCTCAGTGAATTTGAAACGTCTCAATTTGGCGATTTGAAAAACTTTAGGGTTACAAGATTTGTTTTTACTATATACAGACTTTCAATTTAGTTTATTCTGCCTGTTAATTGGATTTTTCTAAATGGACAATTCCATGTTGTACACTGCTTGGTGATAAATGAAGGCCCTAACATCTATTTGGTGAGAAGGCCTAAACGTAATGATGCTGATGAATATGCTCACTCTTTATCAAACTAATGTATTGGCATATTTTCAGTGTGGAACCTGTCCATGTTTAGAGGGGGTTAAAGACTAGCCCTAGGCCAGCGTTTCCTAAACTCAGTCCTCCAGACCCCAAGGGGGGCATGTTTGGTTGATTATTTGAATCTGCTATGTAGTGCTAAGGCACAAACCAAAACGTGTACTGTTTGGGGAAACTCTGCCCTAGGCTAACCAATTCTAAATGGCACTAGCAGTTCGCAAAGTAGCCTAAGCGGAAAATGGAGGGGACACAATTGTTCAAAAACAGCAGCTTGTTGTTGGAACACATCCTAATTCGGTCAACCAGTCCACTTTGAATTTGTGACAACTGTCATTAGGGAATGAATGTCGCTTGTATATCCCATCTTTTTTTTTATATATAGGTATGTATTTATTTTGGCTTAACGGGCGCTTGTGCACACACTCAGGACGTGTTTGTGGGAAAGGGAATTTAGGGACAAGCAACTGCGTGATGCTTGGTTTAATTTTGTAGTGCTCCTCCAAGGCACATGTAGGCCAATGGAACACAGTCAAAGCAAATTAACTGGGTCTTCAAGACGATGTAAAAAAAAAAAAAAAAATCCAAAGCACATTCCACCATATAGTTTTACAGTAGATGTAAAACATGCTCTTTAACCAGAGGTCATTTTATCTCCAATGAAAATAAGAATTTGTTCTTAATTGACTTGCCTAGTTAAATAAAGGTAAAAAAAAAAATCTCTACCTCACATGGATATCAAAAAAAATCAAATATTGTCACCATGAACTTGTCTCACCACCACACATTTACTGCAACAAGGGTCGAAATGGCCTATCTGGTTTACTGCAAAGCAGAGCGGTTTTATCGAGGGTAAAATATCTTGCGCTTTTTTTGATTTGGCAACATTGTAACTGCGACGTGACCAGAGGGCTCAGCTAGGACTGTTACCGAATGAGAACATTTTAACGATGTGACTAAACCGATCGATGTCAGGTAAAATGCAGAATGGTGTTAAACACCTGCAAACAGCTTAGAGCAAAATAATTTTACAGATTTAATACTAGGCCTACTGATTTAATTCTCACTATCTACTTGCAAGCTACTCACTGACAGCCTCAAGCTACTGGACGTTCAGTTTCTTTCTTATTTTTTGCCAAGGTGCAACCTTTTGGAAGGCTGCCTTAGTGAGAATCTCAATTGCGTACGTCTCACGGCATCTCTCCTTCTCAAAACCCATTGGATGAGGAAGCCAAAGGTCCCTCCCTTGTGACCGTTTTTTTTAAGGAGCGCGGATCAGAGCAATCAAGATTCTCCCAGAGAATCTTGGGGCGGAAGTAACACTTTCCAGAAGTGTTCATGGACCTTTTTTTTAAAATACAGACTAGCTCAAATTATCCAATGGATCATGATACTTTTCTGGAGAGAAACGTTTGCAACCCTATTTTGAAAGTTAGGGCCGCAGCCGCTCCTTTTGGTTCTTTGCTCAGGTGCCTGTGTGTTTAGACACAAATGCTCCGTTATTGGTTCCCTGTTATACATGACATCTACAGACCAATCAATACTACAGTACCATCACCCACAGAGCACTCAACCATGTCATAGTAAGCAATACATTACTGAACATTCCAGCCAGCCAGTAACTGAAGCAAGGCAAATAAGTTGGGAGCCCGCAAGTCGGGACCTATTGGGGCTAGGTGCAGAGCACACAGTCCGGTATGAGCCTCGTCCTGGCTGATTAAAGACCTCTCTGATGCATTCATTATGGATGTTTAAATACCATATTCGTGTGCATCAGTTTAGATGCAACACCTTATTCGTAGTCTCCCTCTACAGTATAATACAGCCCATAAATAGGAAACTAACAGAGCGCACAAATGTGCTGGACCCACTCCCCCACCTCTCTTTCACGGTCGCTCTCATTCGAGGAATCAATCGCTTTTACTGCCGTGACTCCTTTCACTGGGCACGTGATATCAAGCCCCTCACTCTCTTAGTCCCTTCTGCAGACCTGACTGGAAGATTAGGGGTAGAGGGAGAAAAGGAGGGAACTACACCAGGCAACATCTTCTAACACATGGATAAATCAACTCTTACCTGGGTTCGGAACAATCCAGCAAAGAGGAAAACACATGAGAAAAGGGTTGGTTAGAAAAACACTGAATTCATAAATAAATACATAAATTCATGAACCCACTTAGCATGTCCTATGATCGCCTAAACTCATGCCTCCGCTATTTTAATTGGAGTGCTTTCTAGCGTTTGCATGCATGCATTTCTTTATTAGCTGGGAGTAAAAACAGCTAATCATTTGCTTTAACCTGAGAGCCCTGGAGTCGTAGAGAGAGAATTGCTTTGCGGGGTAATCCTGGTCCTTCTCAGTACTACAGGGTATCTACGATGCTATACAGATACAGTGTTCACAGTATATCAGACATTTACTGAGGAAGAACTCTCTCTCACACACCAAAAGCTGTGCCCCTAATACAGCCATTCAACAACCCCTCCATTCCTCGACACCTTCATCCCCATCAGAAACGCTCTCCTCCCCAACCTATTCCATCTTTCCAACAAGGGTTAGAGCAGCAATGCAAGTGCGGGATAAATAGGTATAAGGTGCTGTCTGTACATAGCAACCTGTGCTTAAGTTAACATAAAGCAGCGCAGGTTTGTTCATGTCGTTGAAGGCGTTGCACTGTAGACTAAAGTGTTGTTGCAGCAACCCGCGCCAACAGGTTCATAACACCACTATGCTTTCCACGATGAAGTGGCGATTTATTTATTTTGTTGTACGTTTTCCTCGGTGCCCGTGTGTTCTCTGGCGCTGTGTCCCTGTTAAGAATGGAACACGCTGGGGACAGACTGGGATTAACACTGTGCAGCCATAGTATTCTCTCTCCCTCTCCTCTGGTGACAACAGCCTAATGGAGCCGCGTATACAGCATTTTATTTATCCAATGGCATCAAATATTAAACACTTCATTAAGGAGCACGGCTCGTCTCGTTCCAAGGAACAGTCGCTTAAACCTACAAGTCTGAAAATAAGAGAAGGAAAAAGCCCATGACAACTGTAATTACTGAAAACCTATTTGATAAATAAATAAAAAAAGTTTCTCAGTGTGGTGGTGGGTGTGTGCAAGAGCGTTTTTGAGTGTTTTGTCGGCATGCGACAAGCCGCCACCATGTAGTTTGTTAATAATTCATCCTAATCTATCGCAACAGTACACTCTCTCTCTCTCGCTGGGCACGTGGAGAGTGTGTTTAATGAAATGTTCTTTACATATTGAATGACCTCCAGTTGTAGCCATTAAGTGTTTACACCGCGAGAGAGACACTGGACCCTCGGGTAAAGCAACGAGGGAGGAATGGAGGAGACGAGTTGACGGAGAGGGAGGATAAAAGCATCATCCACTGGTCTCATCTCAACCCTTCAAAGCGTCCACAGACTCCAGGACGACCGCTTTCAGGCATCCTGAGAGGGAGGGGAGTGAGACCAGGTGGGGATGTGAATGGATTGGACCCTCAAGTGAGAGAGAGCGAGCAAAAAATACCTGACCACTGTGACTGACCCCAAACTTAAGGAAAGCTTTGACTATGTACAGACTCAGTGAGCATAGCCTTGCTATTGAGAAAGGCCGTCGTAGGCAGACCTGGCTGTCAAGAGAAGACAGGCTATGTGCACACTGCCCACAGAATGAGGTGAAAACTGAGCTGCACTTCCTAACCTCCTGTCAAATGTATGACCATATTAGAGACACATATTTCCCTCAGATTACACAGCTCCACAAATAATTTGAAAACAAATCCAATTTTGATAAACTCCCATATCTACTGGGTGAAATTCCACATCACAGCAGCAAGATGTGTGGCATGTTGCCACAAGAAAAGGTCAACTAGTGAAGAACCCATATTTCTGTTCATTTAATTCCCCTTTTTGTACTTGAACTATTTGCACATAATGACATTTGAAAATGTCTTCATGCTTTTGGAACTTTCGTGAGTGTCATTTTGATTTGTTTCACTTTTGTTTATTATCTACTTCACTTGCTTCGGCAATGTTAACATGGCTTCATTGGCATGGGAAACCTCTTAAATTTAAATTGAATTGAAATGACAAAGAGAGAGAACCCAGTTAGATGACAGGTGAGCCACAGCGTGACTGACAGCTCCACCACTGACCTCTGAATTATTTATCCCAGGACACACTCCTGTCCATCAGAGCATCGGAGGACATTACCATCACTGTGTGTGTGTGTGTGTGTGTGTGTGTGTGAGAGAGAGACTGACTGACTAACTAACAGGCTAAGGGACATAGAGCCCCGGCCCTCATATCTCATCTCATTACTTATAGGTTGACCCATGGGCCAGAGCGAACAAGTCCTGTTCAGTGGGCTCCTCCAGGTACCAGTTAGACGGTGTGTAAAGGTCCTAAGCTTTTTTTTTTTTTTAATTTAAGAATCATCCAAATATGAAGTAAGGACTGATCAAGGCTTTGATTTGATTTGGTGTGCACAAAGGCCAGCACACACACACACACACACACACACACACACCACATTACCAAGTCTGTGTGATCTGAGCCAGCGGATTAGTCCTGGCAGTTATCATGGTGGTGTTCCACTTTCACACAGGGTCCAGTACCAAGACCAAATTCAAGAGTGCACTTGGTATTCATAGAGCTCCCTTTTTAGTCAGCTTTATTTGTCTTCATTGAGCAAAGGCCACTACTGGGAAAAGGGCCCTTAATGCTCTGATCTTGCTTGTTGCGATACCAGGAAACGGACATGCAATTACTACCATTGATTTGATTTATTCCTGGGCTTTATTTGATTGTGAAAGCCATTATTCTGGTTGGGTTAGTGCTTTGACCTTTTAGTCAAGTTAGGCTGATGCTGAGTCAAGGGAGCTCCACAGATTGCTACATCAACACTATATGATATACAGTGTAAGTGAAGGTAATCAGTTTGTGCATTACACTTCATTAATAAAAGAACCTGGCAGGGACAGAGGAAAACGATAAAATGCGATCGATGTCGTCAACATGTTACTATCGCTCCTCCCACTCAAGGGTTCTTCTCCAGCCAAGTGTGACCTTATGGAATCTTGAAGACACTCAGACTGGAATTCCAAAAGACACAAGGGATTCTGTGTCAAGGAAAGAAAAAGTGGCATTTAGAGAGAAGAGCAGGATGTAGAGAGGGTAATAAAAAGAGAAGGGGGGGGTGTAGAGAAGGAGAGCAATGAGCAGAAGGAGAAAACAGTTCAGGATTCAATTAGCCTGCCTCTCCTGGTTATAGCAGGGTAGAACTGACAGCTTGAGGGAAGGCAGGAACATACTGTACATTCTCTCTCTTGTTGACGCCTCAACTGTCTCTCAAAACAGCAGGTTTATGTGTGTGTGTAATGTATGCTTGCATTTATTAGGCAAGTGACATCTATTGCAACTGCTAATTGCAGTGTGGCCACCTCTTCATTTGAGTCAATAAACACAGAACGTGATATATCCTTATACTTATAGGTGCAATATGCAGAAATGGTAAAAGACGCTAAAACAACGAGGAGCATAGAAATAGTGCACTTAGAACAGATCCCTTCTTAAACTTGCTTTCAATGAGTGACATCTATAACAAATGTCTATGTACATTTGGTCGGGTCACCCAAAAAGTTACATATTGCAGCTTTAAACGCTCCAGTCTGTCTTCATAAGGGGAGGTGATTATATAAGTATCTATAATAACATGGATTATACAGCCACCTGTGATGACGAGTGATAGTTCATGCCACTTATATGACCACTAGTAACAAGTTGTTACAGGTACAGTGCCTTGCGAAAGTATTCGGCCCCCTTGAACTTTGCGACCTTTTGCCACATTTCAGGCTTCAAACATAAAGATATAAAACTGTATTTTTTTGTGAAGAATCAACAACAAGTGGGACACAATCATGAAGTGGAACGACATTTATTGGATATTTCAAACTTTTTTAACAAATCAAAAACTGAAAAATTGGCCGTGCAAGATTATTCAGCCCCTTCACTTTCAGTGCAGCAAACTCTCTCCAGAAGTTCAGTGAGGATCTCTGAATGATCCAATGTTGACCTAAATGACTAACGATGATAAATACAATCCACCTGTGTGTAATCAAGTCTCCGTATAAATGCACCTGCACTGTGATAGTCTCAGAGGTCTGTTAAAAGCGCAGAGAGCATCATGAAGAACAAGGAACACACCAGGCAGGTCCGAGATACTGCTGTGAAGAAGTTTAAAGCCGGATTTGGATACAAAAAGATTTCCCAAGCTTTAAACATCCCAAGGAGCACTGTGCAAGCGATAATATTGAAATGGAAGGACCACTGCAAATCTACCAAGACCTGGCCGTCCCTCTAAACCAGGGGTGTCAAAGTCAAATGGACGGAGGGCCAAATATAAAAATCAGCTACAAGACGAGGGCCGGACTGTTCGAATGTTCATTGAAAAATTTTTAAATGACGCATATAGTCTAGTGAACCTAATTGAACCTACTGAAAACCTAACAAATATATTACAATATGATCAGATAAATAAAGCAATATTTTCTTATGGCTCTGTCAGTAATCTTTAATTTTCAACAGACACAAAAGACAAATTTCCTTTATATAAATATCCCCATAACATGAACATTAAATGAAAGAAACCGGTATTCAAGGCACCATCAGTAGACTATATTTTCTATTTTAGCAAAAGTGGGCTAAATTTACTTCAAAGAAAAAACAATAATAGCAATTTTCTATCATCCACTCAACTGAAATATTTTTAAAATATAATTGGATTGAAATACAAAAAAATAAAGTGCAAAAATCTATTAATCAAAAACAACACTTTGTTTAAGGAGAAGTAACATGCAGTGAAAACAAATATTAAATTTTAACTTTTAAACTTGAACTGAGTAAAAACTCTAAATATGTGATTGCACAGTAATGTTCACTTGTTTGAGGTTGAGGGTGATACTTGGTGGTGTCCCATCTTTTCCACAAGTTCATCAATGTTCGGGGTAAGGCTCTGAGCTGAAGAAATCCTCAGAATTGAGTGGAGGTGTTCAGCAGTAAGTCGACTTCTGTGTGATGTTTTGTTCAGGTTCATCAAAGAAAACAGTTGTTCACACAGGTATGTGCTGCCAAACATAGACAACGTTTGAGCAGCCTGGATGCGCAGCTGGGGCATTGTGCCGGGGAGGAAACGGGCGAACTCCGCAGCACCCACTGCCGCATATTTTGCCCTCAGTGCATCATTGCATTGGAGGTCAATCAACTCCATTTGGAGGTTTGGTGGTGAGCTTTCCACGTCAACAGCAAATGGGTTACCGAGCAGTTCCAACCTGCTTTTTTGTGCTTCAAAGTCAGCAAATCGGCGTCGAAAGTCAGCGGCAAGCATACCTATTTTATCAGCCAACTGTGTGCTCGGGAACGCACTGGTAGAGAGCTTCTCTTTCATGGTCTGGCAGCTGGGAAAGTGGCTCAAATTTTCTTTCCGCATCTGCGTCTCCCACAGAGTCAGTTTGGTTTTAAATGCCTTCACTGTACTGTACATATCAGAGATGACACGATCCCGACCCTGCAGCTGCAAGTTTATTGCATTCAGATGACTCGTAATGTCACACAGAAAAGCCATTTCACACAGAAACATTTCGTCTCGGAGTTGTGTTGTGTCTTTCCCTTTGCTGTCCAAGAACAGACAAATCTCCTCACGAAGCTCGAAACATCTTTGAAGCACCTTTCCCTGGCTTAGCCATCGCACCTCTGTGTGATAAGGCAAATCACCATGCTCCGTTTCTAACTCCGTCAGAAATGCCTTGAACTGGCGGTGATTCAAACCTTTGGCTCTGATAAAGTTAACTGTGCGCGTGATGATGCTCATTACATGCTCCATTTTCAAGGCTTTACCGCACAACGCTTCCTGGTGTATGATACAATGATAAGCTGTCAGCTCACCTGTCGCGTTTTCCTCTTGCATCTTTTCCCGTATCTTCGCCACCAGTCCGCTCCTGTGTCCACACATCGCAGGTGCTCCGTCGGTTGTCAAACCCACGAGTTTTTCCCAAGGCAGCTCCATCTCATTTACACATCTTGACACCTCTTCATACAAATCATGCCCCGTAGTTGTGCCATGCATAGGACGTAAAGCCAAAAACTCCTCTGTCACGCTTAGGTTGGAGTCCACTCCGCGGATGAAAATTGACAACTGGGCAATGTCAGAAATGTCGGTGCTCTCATCCACAGCCAAGGAATATGCAATAAAATCTTTTCCCTTTTTCACAAGCTGCTCTTTTAGATTGATGGACAACTGGTCTACTCTCTCGGCAATGGTGTTTCTGCTCAGACTCACATTTAAAAAGAGTTGCCTTTTTTCTGGGCAAACTTCGTCACAAACTTTAATCATGCAGTTTTTGATGAAATCCCCCTCCGTA
Source organism: Oncorhynchus mykiss (assembly GCF_013265735.2). NCBI lineage: Eukaryota > Metazoa > Chordata > Actinopteri > Salmoniformes > Salmonidae > Oncorhynchus > Oncorhynchus mykiss. The sequence goes on from NC_048573.1 coordinate 38,337,002, forward strand.
AATGGCCGGGCTGATTTAGCGATCTCTTCTGCCAAAATAAAACTGGCCTTTTGTAGCCTTTGTTCCATGTCCATATTCTTGTTTTTGTCCGCGTGTTTCGTTTCATAATGTCGTCTCAGATTATACTCTTTCAGTACCGCCACACTTTCTCCACACAGAAGACACACAGGTTTTCCAGCTACCTTCGTGAACATATACTCCGACTCCCACCTTGTTTGAAACCCCCGGTTCTCAGTATCCACCTTCCGTTTTGCCATTTTTGATGGGTATCTGAAAGTTAATTTTACTGTGATGCTGACGACTGCTGTGCCAATAAATATTGAAATGAAGCAGCCTACTGCTCGGTGCGTCACCTTTGCATTGTGGGAAATGTAGTATTGGTGCGTGTAAAAGATCTGCGGGCTGCCGGCTTGCTGCGGGCCGGTTCTAATAATAAATCAAGATCATCCCAGGGGCCGTAAAAAACCTTCTTGCGGGCCGGATGTGGCCCGCGGGCCTTGACTCTGACATATGTGCTCTAAACTTTCAGCTCATACAAGGAGAAGACTGATCAGAGATGCAGCCAAGAGGCCCATGATCACTCTGGATGAACTGCAGAGATCTACAGCTGAGGTGGGAGACTCTGTCCATAGGACAACAATCAGTCGTATATTGCACAAATCTGGCCTTTATGGAAGAGTGACAAGAAGAAAGCCATTTCTTAAAGATATCCATAAAAAGTGTTGTTTAAAGTTTGCCACAAGCCACCTGGGAGACACACCAAACATGTGGAAGAAGGTGGTCTGGTCAGATGAAACCAAAATTGAACTTTTTGGCAACAATGCAAAACGTTATGTTTGGCGTAAAAGCATCACAGCTGAACACACCATCCCCACTGTCAAACATGGTGGTGGCAGCATCATGGTTTGGGCGTGCTTTTCTTCAGCAGGGACAGGGAAGATGGTTAAAATTGATGGGAAGATGGATGGAGCCAAATACAGGACCATTCTGGAAGAAAACCTGATGGAGTCTGCAAAAGACCTGAGACTGGGACGGAGATTTGTCTTCCAACAAGACAATGATCCAAAACATAAAGCAAAATCTACAATGGAATGGTTCAAAAATAAACATATCCAGGTGTTAGAATGGCCAAGTCAAAGTCCAGACCTGAATCCAATCGAGAATCTGTGGAAAGAACTGAAAACTGCTGTTCACAAATGCTCTCCATCCAACCTCACTGAGCTCGAGCTGTTTTGCAAGGAGGAATGGGAAAAAATGTCAGTCTCTCGATGTGCAAAACTGATAGAGACATACCCCAAGCGACTTACAGCTGTAATCGCAGCAAAAGGTGGCGCTACAAAGTATTAACTTAAGGGGGCTGAATAATTTTGCACGCCCAATTTTTCAGTTTTTGATTTGTTAAAAAAGTTTGAAATATCCAATAAATGTCGTTCCACTTCATGATTGTGTCCCACTTGTTGTTGATTCTTCACAAAAAAATACAGTTTTATATCTTTATTTTTGAAGCCTGAAATGTGGCAAAAGGTCGCAAAGTTCAAGGGGGCCGAATACTTTCGCAAGGCACTGTACGTATATAGTGATCTGATCTTGTAGTTTCCTTTTGCAATACCCCTCGGGACTTTTTTTTGTTGTGGCATACTATTCAATTAACCAGATGCAATTTAACCTACACTATGAAACATCCCTTATTTACAGAAATAAATCGGCTGTCTGTGTGCAATATCAAATCGCTCTCCTCACACCTTCAGAAATCCTTCCGACCTCCCTCTCAAAACATAATCACAGACCTTGACAACAAAAGTTGCACTCAATGACTTCCACTTCAGCGATAACCCTCCTACTAAAGGTTGGGTGGTTTCTAGATTTTCATATCGTAATACCGTGCCTTCTCTCATGCTGGGATTTACGATATTACCGGTTTAGTACACAAGGGGGCGGCAAATATAAATATATTTTTTCCATTGGGCATCTTACAAGAATGCTATCAAAATTAGTACAAGTAACAGCACATTTACATGGAGGCTACTAGCTAAATATGCTAACGAGCGCAAACAAAAATAGACAAAATTGAAAGACCGACAATTCAGCTCATAATATTATTCATATGCCTATATAGGTAGGCCTATACCCAATGACATTTTTGGTGAGTTTGGACATTTACAAGCAAATGTGAACGAGAGACATTGTGCAAATGAACAAAGTTTTGATGCATGCTTGTCTGCTCTGAATCAGCATGTGTACACGCTATGTCTTTCTGGAGTTGCTTGGGCAAAGAGCCCGCCTGCTCTGCTCTGAGAATATTGGGGAGGAGCAGACGGCTAAGAACGGAGGAGAAAATATTCCAGGAAATCAAAAGATAACAGTGGCAGCTGTATAGATAACTCATCCAAAAAGGGCTTTAACATCTCAAACACGGCAAAAAACGTACACAATACGATGCCCCGACACCTTATTAATTCAGTAACAACAGAATGGGCTGATAGAAAGGGCTCGCGTTAACGCAGAATTCTTCATTTTTCACACAGAGGAAATAAATATAAAAAACACATCTCTTGCTGCCTTTTTGAAACGCAGATCTAAAACGCTTCTTATTGTCATTTCTGCTTGGCATCAGACTCCTTTTGTGCTTCAGTTTCACTTCAGGAATGGGCTTTCTGTCAGCAGACAGGGCTCTGAATGGGGAGTAGCTTTTACTTCTCTTGGCGTAGCCAGCCTACTTTTCTCCGGTAAAACTTTAGGAACTTTATACAAACATTAGGAAATGTAGCTGCCTACATGTAGCTGCCTATCCGCTTCAAGAACCTAGGTGTATGTCACTGCTTCACAGGAGAGGCATTTGAATGTTTACATTTTTTTTTACTTATCGATGCCTTCTGGAACGTTCATGTGGCTTAATACCAAATTTGTATGCCATGTGTAATAGTTAAATTATAGTTAGTTAAATTAAATTATGAGCCTAGTTTGTTTAGCCACGGAAAAATACAGGAACCTTCCCGCTAGCCATGATTGGCTGAGTTTGGATTGATCTGCCATGTAGCAAGCTTCTATACAAGATGAGCTGCTCAGTATGTGTGGATAATACTTTATCTGGCTTTTATTTATTTTTTCCACGAAGGACTGAAAAAGTTTTGCTGAGCTACGATCGTGTCACACCGACTTTCTCTGATTCTGAAAATGAATCGGACAATGAGGAAATCCCTGATTTAGGTACAACCATTTTCATTGAACCAGACATTGTAGAGTGTTCTGATAACAGTTGTAGGGGAGAAACGGTGTCGTTGTCACAGAAGAAGTTGACCGAGTTTTGAAATCAGTGGAAGCAGAGAGATGATTGCCAAACCTGGAGAGAGAACACAGAAGGTTGTTGTATAAAACACCTGTCTCCGGATTACATCTTCAAACTAAGGGCATCCGTGACAGAGGGACAAAAGCTCCCCCATAAGAGTCTAACTACATTTTCAGATATTGTAAGTTTCTAATTCATCAGAAAGTCAATTTTCATTGCACGTTAAAGCGTACTGTTAGCTATCTAGTTATTGTTATTGTTATCTGTCTGGCTCGCTAGCTAACATTACGTGTATGATCTGTGTAGTAATATTATTAATATCTCAGAAAGCCATTTGCATTGCTAGTTATAGCCTAATGTTAGCTAGCTAGCTAAAATTGAACCTAATTGGTTAGCTTTAGCTACATACAGATTCATGCATGGTAGTATTGCAGTGTTCAAGACAACTGGAAACTCAAAAAAATACGAGGTCAAACCATGACGTCAGTGATCTTCAGGTTGGAAAGTCGGAGCTCTAGAAAAGAGGCCCGAGTTCCCGAGTTAGAATAGATTTTTCCCAGCCGAAGCTAATTTTTTCGCAGTTCCCAGTTGCGGCACTAGAATTGGGATCATGGTTAATCGTTTAGCTAGCTAGCTACATGTATAAAAAAAACTCCACTATGCAAGTAACCATTTGATAGTATCGTTTACACCTTCTATATCCTGTGCATGTGACAAATAAACAGATTTTATTTGATATATTGTGTGTTTACCAGAGACGGTAATGTGAAGAAAACATGACCTGCACCAAAGTCAAATTAGGATACAGACCAAGAACTAGATAGTGTATTTCTACTGCAACTTTCACCACTTTTAGTCTTGAAATATTTGGTTGTTTACTACACTGTAAACCATTAAAGAGATGGGTGGGGCTGAGGCTTGAGACGGCGTGAACAAAGTTGAATATGTGTAGACAAGGAAGAGCTCTCCAGTAGGTGTACCAAAACATTTACGGGCCATTTTCTCAAAAGTGGGGTTAGACGTTTATCAACGTTCAAATCAGAAATACTTTCCCATTGTTCCTCAACTGTAGTGTATTTTCTAGCTCTGAGTCTCTACTTTTATCCAACGTAGAAAATGACCATTTCAAATGTTGCTACATAGGACCGAATCCAGACGGTGGGTCAAGATGTGGCTGACAGCCAAATAGCATTGCACTTCTGTTGTCATCTGATGAAAATGAAGCTATGTTCTGGTGAATCTGTTGCACTAATGTATTTTTTTTTGTGTGAAGGAAAACTACAGTTGCACATCCATGATCACTCTATATTGAAGCAAAAAACACTGTTAACTTTCAATATAAAACACAACCCCTTGTCAATACACAGCTGTACTCACCAGCTCCCTTCTGTCTCCCGTCGTCATATTTACAAACAAACACGTGACTGGCTCAACTGTTCTGGGGGAACGATAGTTAGCTTCATAATGTCAAATAATGTGACAGGTGAAATGAAGAGCGCAATCCGCTTTATATTCTGACATATTGCACAAGTTGACTGCAGGTACTGTGTTTACTTAAAAAGTAGCAACAAACAAACGTTCATTTCAAAACTTCAAATAAATAGTTTCAACGTTATTGAAAAACCATCCTGTGGCTATTTCCAAATACCCGGTACCTTTAACATGATTCACAACCGACAGGAGCTCAACTGTAGCACTGTGGCACTGTAGCTTATACTAAAATCAACTCTACATAATAACACATTCTTCTGAGAGAGGCAGAGTGAATTATAAAGGTAGGGCCTGCCTTAATAATTCAGGTGGAGCCATGATTAAGTCATAAACAGGCCAGTCTCCTGCTGGGGGAGCGGTCTGGGGTGAGCAGCGATGGGAGCCATTGATTTTCTAGCCTCGACTATTGGCCGGCTGTGGGTCTCGCCTGCCAACTACAGCGCATCAATACAGACGTGCCCGGCTTAGCCAATGGCATCCTTCAAAGAGAAGAGTTGGTTGGGGGGGAGGAAGGAGGGCAACTCTATTTGTGTCGAAGTGAAAGAGGTCATGTCAAACGGCGATATTCGCCCCCTCTGCAGTCGATGGGAAACTCTGTGTCTGTGTGTCGATAAGGCATGCAGAGCTGGCGTGTGTGTGTGTGTGTGTGTGTGCGCGCGCGCATATGTGTGTGTGAGAGAGAGCGAGTGAATGTGGACAGAGATAACGTGTGTTCGAGAGAGAGAACACTTTGAGGCGAGGCAGAGAGCAGTCTCCTATCTCTCTCTGCTACAGTGGACAAGTTAGATTGTATGGTGTTCAACAGGAGCACATAGTTCATGTAATGTGTGTGTACAGTAGTAGGTCATTTCATAGGTCACCGTATGTAGTATATTTTACTTTGTTGCGTCCATTCTACTGTAAAGTGTATTGAGATTTTTCAAATGTACAGTTTGATTTGCTCATGATTTGGGGACAAGGCCAATTTCAAACGCATTCCATTTTAAATTCAGTTCAGTTCATCAGACTTTATCAAAGCCAAGCTCTGCTGCCAAAGTATTGATGCATTTTTCCCCCCATCCAACTTATCTTTTAATTAAATTTCGACAAGCTTTTATATCCAAATGAAAGTGAAGTCTAATCCACTCGTGAACAACTAAATGAACCTGGGCATAACATTGGGTGGCTACCATCCTCTTTTTATGCCTTTCCCTCTATGCATTAATGATACTTGGAATGAAAGCCTGAGAGGATTGGATGCATACCATACTCCCATTAGACACATAACAGAGCCCAGAAAGGTAGTAACACACCTGACTAGTCAAACCTGTCAATGTACATATCACTAACACGGTTTGCTTCCAATTTTAATATTCACAGGGTTTGTGAATGTGTGTTCGGAAAGTGGAAAGCATTCCAACCGCTTCACTTTTTCCACATTTTGCTACATTACAGCCTTATTATAAAATTGATGGGGGAAAAATGTATATCCCCATCAATACTCATCAACACAATACTCCATAATGAAAAAGTGAAACGTTGTTTTTTTTACATTTCTGCAAATTGATTTAAAATAAAAAAAACAGATACCTTATTTACATAAGTATTCAGACCCTTTGCTATGAGACTCGAAATTAAGCTCAGGTGCATCCTGTTTCCATTGATCGTCCTTGAGATGTTTCTAAAACTTGATTGGAGTCCACCTGTAGTAAAATCAATAGATTGGACATGATTTGGAAAGGCACACACCTGTCTATATAAGGTACCACAGTTGACAGTGCATATCAGAGCAAAAACCAAGCCATGAGGTCGAAGGAATTGTCCGCAGAGCTCCGAGACAGGATTGTGTCAAGGCACCGAAACTATTCCTAGAGTTGGCCGTCCGGCCAAACTGAGCAATCGGGGGAGAAGGGCCTTGGTCAGGAAGGTGACCAAGAACCCGATGATCACTCAGACAGAGCTTTAGAGTTCCTCTATGGAGATGGGAGGACCTTCCAGAAGGACAACCATCTCTGCAGCACTCCACCAATTCAGGCCTTTATGGTAGAGTGGCCAAAAGGAAGCCACTCCTCACTAAAAGACACATGACAGCCCGCTGGAAGTTTGCCAAAAGGCACCTAAAGGACACCAAGACCATTAGAAACAAGACTCTCTGGTCTGATGAAACCAAGATAGAACACTTTGGCCTGAATGCCAAGCATTACGTCTGGAGGACACCTGGCAGCATCCCTACGATGAAGCATGGTGGTGGCAGCATCATGCTGTGGGGATGTTTTTCAGCAGCAGGGACTGGGAGACTAGTCAGGATCGAGGGAAAGATGAACGGAGCGAAGTAGAGAGAGATCATTGATGAAAACCTGCTCCAGAGCGCTCAGGACCTCAGATTGGGGCGAAGGTTCACCTTCCAATAGGACAACGCAGGAGTGTCTTTGGGACAAGTCTCTGAATGTCCTTGAGTGGCCCAGAGAGAGCCAGGAGTTGAACCCAATTGAATATCTCTGGAGAGACCTGAAAATAGCTGTGCAGCGACACTCCCCATCCAACCTGACAGAGCTTGAAAGGATCTTCAGCTAAGAATGGGAGAAACTCTCCAAATACAGGTGTGCAAAGCTTGTAGTGTCAAAACTCAAGGCTGTAATCGCTGCCAAAGGTGCGTCAACAAAGTACTGAGTAAAGGGTCTAAATACTCATGTAAATGTGATATTTCATTCTACAAAATCTATACATTTTTGCTTTGCCATAATGGGGTATTGTGTGTCGATTGATGAGGAAAACAAACAATTGAATCTGTTTTAGAAAAAGGCTGTAACAACGTTTTGAAAACGGAACACTTTCTGAATGCACCGTACGTGTGTATTGTTGCAACCTGCCATTTGGCCAATCACCTTGTGCTCAGGAGGTAATCATGGTGCCGTCAGTGACACGGTGGCTCCGGTGGTCCTTCACCATTAACATGTATCAAATCCGTCTATCTGAGAGCCTATCCGTTCAGTAAGCCGGGATAAAAACATGGAAGACAGCGAAACCCAGAATGATTGGTTTAGTGTTTAAGTCATGATGGAGCGAATGAGGTTGATCGCTATTTAATGAGGGGAGGAACGTATCAGGGTTGAGAATATGAAAATAGGCTCTAAACCACCTAGATACATCTAGATAAACATCTAGATAAAAACCAGTTATGGAGACTTATGGTAATAGAGCAAACCCCAGGAGTATAGACATTAAATTGTGTCCCTGCACCAATCTACATCCCTTTGTAGTTGGTAAAGGGAAGTGGCATTTGCAGGCTTTCAAGGCAAGCTATTGAGGTTCCACTGTGTATGGTCTCTTCTTCCTCCCGGCCCTGATGCCATTTCCTGCACCTTTGTGTGGATTTAGTCTCCTTTGTCTGGTCCAAAGACAAACCAATGTCCACAGGGAACCAAGGCATTTGAAGAAATATTATGCAGGAGAAAGTAACCTTCTGAGCAACGGTATGGGAAGGAGGATGAGAAAAGATGGGGCGTGTGGGTGTTGGAAGATGGGGTGTGTGTGTGTGTGTGTGTGTGTTTGCAGACGAAGGCCTCTGTTAGCCTCCAGGTCCAGAGTATAGATGTTAATTTCTACCGAAGGTGAGGCTTGTTCTCTTTTTCATCACACCAGACTGACTGGGATTGTGTGGTTCTGGCCAGAGCCGGCAGAGAGGACACAATCACAGACACAACAGATATGCATGCGTAAGCAATAGACAGACGGGTCTTTTTTTTAGCAACAAAACCGACAGGTTTTGCAACTATGGGGCAAAAGAGACAGGGTTGGCTTAGATTGTTTGCAACACGTAAACTCTATTTAGTCTCTAATGTTTGATGAAAACATAAATACATTTGCACAATGAGCACTCGTTGTCTCTCAAATGTCATTGCAGTTGTTGGGAAGCTAGCTAGCGAATTGTAGCCATATTAGCATTGACATGAAAACGGTTCAAACACCTCAAAACAAGACATGTTATCAACAACAAGATAAAACTAGCTGAAGCGAGTCACTCCCGTATTCGATTACCCACATGTTTCAATGGAATAGACACACAGGTAATGATATAAGTAACTTTTGTTATTGCACATTTTTCCCCGAAGGGTTGTGTAGGAGGTGAAGTCATGAGAGCAGGTGTCAGAAGGAGTTCAGTTCAGCTGTATATGTTTCAATTATCTAATCTCTGTCATTACTGTAAGAAACATGCATACTTGTACTGTGCATTACATTAACATATTTGTCACTTAGCAGAAGCTACAGGAGAAATTCAGGTTAAGCGCCTTGCTCAAAGGCACTTCGACAGATTTTTACACTACTCGGCTCAGGGATTCGAACCAGCGACCTTTCCGTTACCGGCCTAACACTCTTAACTGCTAGGCTACCTGCCAGTACACACAGCACACACATTGAAATTCTCTGCTATTGTGCAATAATCAGTTGACTCATGCAGAGCTGCGCGAGGGGGGAAAAAAAACAAAAAAACTGTTTGGCCATCTAAAGAAGAAGAGGAGGAGGAGAGAAGAGGGGAGTCCTTTGGGGACCAGAATGCACTTTGCGGCTTAAGTGAAAGTAATGACTCACCAAACGGAGCACTTTAAGGAAATTCACACAAACTCTCTGGGCTCTCTTTTTCTCACATTCCCTTGCTCTCTCTCTTTCCTCCTTCTCCTGACTGTGCAGTAGCATTGTTTTTCTGTTCTGCCTCCCCTGTGTGCCATCTCAAGACTCAGAGAGAACAATCTCAGAACACACACACACACACACACACACACACACACACACACACACACACAGCTGTATGGCTGTGAATCCCCAGTGTCATTCCTGACCTTTCCACAAGTCATGTTTCCCATGAATATATATTTTTGTGTGCTTACTTTTGTCTGTGTGTGTGTGTGTTCATAACTCTCTTTGTTTCTCTGCAGTAGAAGCTGACCTTTCCATCCCTGTTCTGTCCCAGACTATAACTGAGACCTCCCTCTGCTTCAGACCAAAGCAACAGCCGTACTGATACACACAGACGTTCACGCTCTCAATCACACAGGCTGGATTGGGTGTTGTGTGGAGTAGGTAAAGAATGGTACGTGACTTGGAGTAGATACACAGGTGGAGTAGTTTGGTGGAGTGGGATAAGTAAGGCTGTAGAGTGCATCATCTGTCTTTGTGGAATTAGAAGCAGAGGAGGGGGCTCAGACTGAACTAAAGCACCACCCCATTTCACTGTCCACTGAGCAGTCTCTCAGCCACTGCTGCAGGGGGATGAGCCCACTTACCTGGCCAAAAACCTGTGTGTGTTAAAACCAGTCCAGTAGGCAGTAATTGTGTTTCTCTCTGCAACACAAATTAATGGTGACTGGCTCCTCAGCCAAGGTTTCCGCGCCTGATCACTTAACCTGAGCACTGACCAGGAACATTCATCACCGTGGAAACAGGACAGAGCGATCTAGAATCCAGGTCAGTCTGGGATCAGAGCCTAAACTACACATGATGTGTGTGTGTGTAAGTGAGTGAGTGGGAGAGAGACGCACCTTAACCTTGAACCTTCATATCATTCTACTCGTCACAGTAGGTGTTCAGTGGCAAGGAACCCAAGATAATTCCATCTATGGCAAAGAACCCTGCAGTATACCAGCAATGGTGAATAGACAAGGGAAAAGGGCAGTGATATTGTGTAGGGTGTGTAGGGTGTTGTGAAAACCTGACCTGGGGAACCAACTTGAAAGGTAACCTCGTATCGGGGTAACCGGGGCCCTGGCCACAGTTAATGCTCTTTGCCTCCATAATCAATATACCAAGACACAACACAAGATCCTTTAGGTTAAAGTCGCTATGGAGATGCACAGAAGAGAGAAAGGAGTCGGTGGTGGATGAATGAAAAGTGTTTGAGCCCTGAGCTTGGTGTGTGTGTGTGTGTGTGTGTGTGTGTGTGTGTGTGCATGACATGCAGTCAGGTAGGCTGTGCTTACCATGTGATAATTGTAATTGATAATCTTACAAAAAAATTGTAAACGCCGTTACGTAAATAAATAAAAAAAAGAGAAGAAAATACAATTATTTTAAAAATAATTGTCACTTTGTTATCTTGTGTTTTTTCGCAATATTTCTGGTGGCGTTTATGCTCAAAATCTCAACCTAATCTCAATCCTAAAACTGCATCAAATCTTCAAATTCCAATCGTTTACGCTGTATCCGCTCCTTACTCCAATGACTGTTAACAGACAGGGCCAGCATCTGTCAAGCCTGAATGCGCTTCATTCACTGCATTGAGACGAGTTCATATTTTGCGCCCGCTTAAACCCGTGTGGTCATTGCCTGGGGTTATGCTCTGCACATTTGGGCGTGTCTACATCATTTGGCGCTCGTATCCCTTTAACTGAACGAAGCTGGCAAAAGCAACCGGACCGATGGACACTATACTGCAACTCAAACAATTTCCCAAGTTGGAAGACTGTTTGGAGGGTTCGAAGACAGTTAAGACCAGGATTGTAAATCCATTATGAAAGGCTATGGAGTTTGCATTGTGAATTATTTGGTTGATATGTGTCCATATATTGGTATTTTAATGCCATCTACCAGTTGTAACTGTGGATGCTACATCGGTCTATGGCTGAGCTGTGTTGATTAGGGTGTCAGTTTGTCAGATGATATGAAATATGTCACCATCGGAGGCTATCGCTTTTTATCTTGGCTACATTGGTATTTACATTTAGTCCATTTCCGATAATAGCCTATGTCATCTGGTTGTTAGAGCTGTCTGTTATATGGGGAACTTGGGCTTCATCAAGGTTTATCTGTGAGTAAATCTGGCTTTGATAACAGCCAGTGCTTACCCAGCCAGTGTGTGTCTGTGTGTGTGTTTGTGTGTGCACACAGACACACACGTGTGGGCGCACACACACCCTCCTACACACACACGTGTGTGTCTGTGTGTGTATATTAATTTACCTCTCCTATGGGTCAGTCGATTTGGCTTTAGCGGTCTTGTTTTCTCCCCCAGCTATCTACCTGTTATTGTCTGGAGTGAATCAGAAAGCCGCTGAGCGAGCAGAACTGGATAGCAGAGGAAGATAGGGACGAATATGTAATATGTATGAAAATGAGGGGAATAGAAAGAATTGCAGTTGAGATAGGGACAGCGGATAGAGAGAAAGCAAGAACCTTTCTGAGAAATAGCGAGACGGATAGGGAGAGAGGGGGGGGGTCGATTAATTATTTAGATAGAGTGCGAGGAAGCAGAGGGCGAGGGAGGGAGAGAGAGAAACAGAAGGAAGCCTGAGCTTAGAGAGTGTGTGTCGGGGGAAGTTAACGTTTCATCAACTCTTACTGTCACAATGCGAGCAGGTGCTAAGAATAAAACGGAGCTGTTCTGAATATCCTAAGTAACATCCAGATGGCAGGCGGAGGCATTAAAACAGCTGCCTCTAACGCAGGAGAGAGATACGACTGGAGGATGAGGGGAGAGAGAAAGAGTTCACAGCTACCTATGGGGAAGGCGTGTACTGAATGGATGTGTGTGTACTTGCGCGCGGAGGTGGTGGGGGGGTAACGGTAACTCTGTGAATACCACCAGCATCCCCCCCATCACATTCACAAAGACCTGTCATATTGAAGGTAAGAGGGGAGAGGAGGTGAGGGAGAGAGAGGCTACACTGTCCGATCTAAACTGGATTCCTTGTCTTACGTGGCCCAGCAGGAGAGGCAGAGACTTGCAAAGAAAGAAGAGGGCAAAAACGGTAAGAGCGATGAGGCGCTATTTCAAACACGCCGATTCATTCATTTGGCGGGCGCCAGGATGCACTACGATGTCACTTCCTTTGAGAGGCAGGTCAAACGCATTAGCACAGCAAATTGATCCAGAGCACTGCCACACTCCTAACCTGCTGCAGACGCTACGGGATGCCGCCGAGAAGAGCGTCCGAAGAGTAATGCTAAGATCTGTCTATCAAGCCTTTTCCCACTACCACCGCACAATAGCCTCTGTACACTCCGTCTCTGCTTAGTGCATCGTGCCACACTCTGGAAAGTGTAGCACAAGCTATCTCACCTGTGTGACGGTGAAACAGGGAGATACTACTGAAGCTATTTAAATTAGGGGGGGGGGGGGGGGGGTGCAGTTTAGAAGAGTGTATTCTCAGATGTCTCCACTTACTAACAGGTCATCGCCACACGCACGCACACACAGTGTGTACAATGGAGACATGCATTCAGCCTGGTAGTTTTTTAAATTAGCGCTGTGTAATCACATAGTGCCCGGCGCAGGGGAATTTTAAAGTTAATAAACTTTGCATATTACTTTTATGTTTCATGCATTTTTTAATAATCCCTACAGCCCTGCATGAAAGGAGTGGAGGTCCTCCCAATCAGAGTGCCGGCTTTTATGAACACATCAATATTCATACAAAAAAAAAGGAGCATTGATTAACACGGGTTTAATGCCTGCTGATACATGTGGGTTTGTGGTCTGATATAATTAATGAAGAGGACTGTCATTTATATTTCATGTTAACTCTCTTCCCGGGAGGCCCTGGGACTGGTAGAGTACAAACGCCGGTTCACTTCCCAGTAAGAGACATGTACAGGCACTGGTTCCCAGCATGGACATGGTGTGTAACCAGTATAAGATTAGAATGGTGTATAGGCTACTCAGAAACTCAGCCTCTGAACATTATTCAATCAAAATCTGCGAAACAACCTACCTCGCAGTGAATGGAAACATCTTCCACGTTTCAATTCATTTCATTTTTGTAAGGCATGCCTCAACTTGCAGCAAACACCCACGTACAGTAACAGAGGAGTTGGGCTAAATGCATTCAGTTGTGCAACTGACTAGGTATTCCCCTTTCCCTTCCCTTTCAAATCTAGCTATCCGATATAATGAAATATCTATCCGAAAATAACCCCATCTACCATGCCTATATTCCAGTCACTGGGGCTGAGGCTTCTCTCTATCCCCTCTCCTCCCCCAGCCTGAAATTGAGAGCACTGGGGCCCTCCACTGGAGATTGTCATTTGTACCTCCCAACCATCCCACAGAACAGAAATGCAGTTACCAACATGAATATAGATCTAATTTACTACATTTTATTAAAATGTGTCATTGTGTCCAACAGGCAAATGCACGGTCTACCTAGCCTCTCTTGAAGTCCATCAATTCACATGGGGAGACTGGAATTCAGTAGCGTGCAGACTGACTCTACTCCGGGTGCATTGGGGCGGTGCTGCTGATGAGAATTGATTGGAGTTGAATGGTTGTTGTTTTTACCGGACTTAAAGGCCATTCTACTCATTAGTTTTTCACACCTTCCCAACTCCCAGGGCCCCTCTCTTTCAGACTGTGTGAAACGTCACCATGGGGTGTGCAGCAGGCTCAGATTGTTTTGGGCTGTGGGGAGGCAGAGAAACACGTGTAGCCTACACACAGAGACACAGTCAATAACCTTTTGTTTCCCACACAAATAGTTTCTCTCTGAAATGCAAACATATCCAATGCCTGATTATTTTCATATATACTTGAACAAGAATGTAAAACACTACAAGTGTTCATGTTCCATGAGCTGAAATAAAAGATCCCCCCCCTCCAAAAAAGCTTATTCCTCAACAACAACAAAAATTGCACACATTTCTTTACATCCCTGTTAATGAACATTTCTCCTTTGCCAAGATAATATATACACCTGACAGGTGTGGCATATCAAGAAGCTGATTAAAAAGTACAATCATTACACAGGTGCACCTTGTGGTGGGGACAATAAAAGGCCACTCTAAAATGTGCAGTTTTGAGGGAGCGTGCAATTGGTATGCTGAAAGCAGGAACGTAAGCCGCCTCCATCGTCGTTTTAGAGAATTTGGCAGTACGTCCAACCGGCCTCACAACCGCAGATCACGTGTAACCACGCCAGCCCAGGACCTTCACATACGGCCTCTTCACGTGTGCGATCGCCTGAGACCAGCCATCCGGACAGCTGATGAAACTGAGAAGTATTTCTGTCTATAATAAAGCCCTTTTTGTGGGGAAAAACTCATTCTGAATGTCCGGGCCTGGCTCCCCAGTGGACGGGCCTATGCCGTCCCAGGCCCACCCATTGACTTATATCCTTATATGAACGTAAAATCGTTGAAATTGCTGCATGCTGCTTTTATATTTTTTGTTCAGTATAAATTAGTAACCCATTTCATTTTCAACAGCAGACACTTGCAACAGCCTCCACTAAACCGGAGCTGTAAAAACACTTGCCCGATGATATCTATCAACACACTGACACTGGTAAAAGTCCACCAAAACATCATGAATATTTGATTAAACAAACATGCATATGTTGTCCTGTTTATTCCAAGACGCAACGTTCTCACACACAGGGAAAGAAAACCACATCCATTACATCAAAAAGGGTCAACCACAACATTTTCCCACAGTACTCACGTGTGATTGAGGAGTGAGGTAGCGCCGTCACGTTGGCGTTCCACAGGGAAGTGACAGCTCCCTGACGCTGACATATTAAAACCAACAGACTCGCAACTTGGGCAAATCAAAGTCAGCAAAAAAAAAATGAAAGGAAAACGACAGGGAAACAGCCGCAAAGCTCCAAATAGACGAACGTGGCAATGAGTCTGTGGCCTGCTGTGTTCTAGCAGGATGGGAGAACATTAGTGATATATATGCTGGATACACGTTAGGCTTGAATCCATCAAGGGCTTCTTAATGATCAACCATTTGGCAGCAGGAGACCCATCAGCTCTTGGCGGACTGCAGAGCATGCGGCGCACACACACACACACACACAAAATGACACACACAAAATGACACACACAGTGAGGAGGACCCAGAGTAATTAATAATTCCATCGCAGCTCAGGCGAGCTCCTTAAAAACCTGACAGGCTCAGATGAGGTCACGGCACTAAACTTTATGTCACTTCCCATTTCCCCCATAACAGGTTTGTGGGCGATGTTATCATAAGGCCTCTAGAGCTCAAATAGTCGTATAATCAGTTGGCTAAAATTATTCGGGAAATTGCCTTTTTTATTAGCAACACTCCATTATGTCCTGATATAAATAAATTAAATCTATGAAAGGTGCTAATGGTCTCTGTCCCCACCCTCTCCTTTTGCCTCCCGCCGCCCCCCCCCCCCCCCCCCCCCCCTCCCTCTTTCACAGGGCACTGCTCCTCCAAATAGCCAACGTGTGAAATATATTAGATGTTTTGATATCCTGTTGCCCTGGCCTGGGCGATGGCTAAATGAAAAGGTACAGTATGAAATGTAAACTAATTCATTCTGCTCTTTGACTGGCTGACAGCATGGCTGCTCCTGTTGCTGCAGCTGAACTGAGATTCGCTGAGTGGGGTGAGGGTTGAGGAGGGGAAGGTGGTGAGGGGTCCTGCGGGGAGAGAGGAGATCTAAACGTCATCTGTCACACAAAGACACAGAAGGGCCAGAGTGAGTAGAGGAGGAGGGGGAAGAGCAAGTGGATTGAGAGATGGAATGATGGAGGGAGTGATGGAAAGTCCAATGGTGGGAGGAAAACGGAGCGTGAGAGAGGGTGAGAGAGGGTGAGAGAGGGAGAGAAGGAATGAGGGCGTGAGAGAGGGTGAGAGAGGGAGAGAAGGAATGAGGGCGTGAGAGAGGGTGAGAGAGGGTGAGAAGGAATGAGGGCGTGAGAGAGGGTGAGAAGGAATGAGGGCGTGAGAGAGGGTGAGAGAGGGAGAGCAGGAATGAGGGCGTGATGGAGGGAGAGAGAGAGACGATGCCCAAGGGATGGAAGAGAAGAGTTGGAGGGGGGAGCTTTCCGAGTGTGTCGGTTGAAATGTATTGCAAATAACTGCTCCTGATGCTCCGCCGTTTCAATTTCACACAACACAATTCCACGGCTCTGGAGCAAATGTGTCCTTGTCAGCATCGCTTAGGCTTTACCTTCTCTGCGCCTCACACCTCCCCTCCCTCTCTACCATCACGCCTTCTCTCTCTCCCCCTGTCATTTTGTTTAATGTACTTTTAGACGGTGAGGAAACAGGACAGAGGGACAGAAAGAGAGAAGCTTGGGGGGGGGCAAAAAAAAAATTTGAGGATGAGAAAAAAGCTGTGCAACTGCAATGGCTCTCATTGTGGAACCAGAGATAGAGAATGTCCCGCGAGAGAAAGAGAGAGAGCTGAGACACCCAGCCAGAATCAGAGAAACCCTTTTCTCTGATTGGATGAAGCAACACCAGGACCCATCTCTGAGCAGACAGAGCTGAGATGTGGCGCCTTATTAAGAGGAAGTCCATTAAAAGTTTGGCTAATAAAGGCCGGGCAAGTCATTAGTGAGCTGACACCAAGCTGTCCTTTATTTAAAACCTGACACGACTCACCCTGACACCCTGACCCGGCTTCTGAGAGAGCGAGAGAGAGCGAGAGAGAGCAAGAGAGAGCGAGAGAGCGAGAGCGAGAGAGAGAGGGGAGGAATCTCATTTGTTTAGAGCATGTTTTGAATTATTTATCACCCAGATGAAGAGAGAGAAGCGCGTCGTCTCCTCTCTGCCGGCCGATAATGAGGTGCGGGCCACCACCGTTTGTAGGCCTCTGACACTTTCATCTTCCCCTGACTAAAAGCTACCATCTCCCTGCCCTCACCCGACAATATGGCACATTTCATGCGCACTCACTTAGACATTCAATAGTCCGACAGTGTTACTGTAGCCAGCAGCGGCAACCAATGAGGACACAGTTTCAGCGTTAAACCTAGAATCCGAATCAAGAGTTTGAGTTGACCAATAGAGCACAGACAGATTCAGCCCGGTCACCCGGGCCGTCTGAGGACGTCGGGGATGGCGGATGGGCGTCAGCATCTGCCTCCGATTCCAAAAGTTGCAAGTTCAAACCCGGCAATAGAAACTTGTTTTTCAAGATTTTCGTTTTTTTTTTTTTAAGCCTATCCCAAACCTTAACCCTTACCATTCAGAGTTAATGCCGAACCTTAACCCATACCTTGACCATTCAGAGTTAATGCCGAACCTTAACCCTTACCTTGACCATTCAGAGTTAATGCCGAACCTTAACCCTTACCTTGACCATTCAGAGTTAATGCCGAACCTTAACCCTTACCTTGACCATTCAGAGTTAATGCCGAACCTTAAGCGTTTGGAGTTCATGCCTAAACTTAAACAACATCGCAGTTTGAAGTCTAATTCTGCCGTGAGACTGAGAGAATAGATTAGCTGGCAGTGGAGGCTGATGCGTCTAAATGGAAAGCCTTGAATCAGATGGAGAACATGAGAATGGGAGCATAGGGGCAGGGAGTGACAGAAAGGAAGAGAGAGAGAGAGAGAGAGCGAGAGAGAGAGAGGGAGTGAGAGACAGGCGCAGGAATCGGAGACGGGGACAGAGAGGGAAGAGCTCCTCTCAGTCTGCAGAGGTTTGATGAGCTTCCTTATTTTATTGTCTCTCTCAGGGCCTAGTCCTGCACTGCGCACACACACACACACACACACACACACACCCACCCAAAGATAATGGAAATCTTAACGAGTGTTAAACCTGCAAAGCACTTATCAGGGAGGTTATAGCTTAATGTGGAAAAAAAGAAACAGTTGAACACTCGCCCATTGATTTAAATAGTGGTGAATGTCTTTATTCCGGCTTTCTGTAGCTTGTGTCCTACAGCTTGCAGGCCAGAATGAATTCCATGACCTTTCACTCCCTAACATTACGGCTGGCCAGGGTCAGCGCCGGTGGCACAGCCCCCCTGCCCTCCACCTGAATGACATAAAAAGGTGGCATTTTCTGTCAGCCTGCGCCCACTTTGACTGACCTACTCACGATTCTGGCCACGGGCCTCAGATTTTTATTTATTTAACCTTTATTTATCTAGGTAAGTCAGTTAAGAACAAACTCTTATTTTCAATGACGGCCTAGGAACAGTGTTCAGGGGCAGAACGGCAGATTTGGGGGCAGAACGGCAGATTTGTACCTTGTCAGCTCGGGGATATGAACTAGCAACCTTTTGGTTACTAGTCCAACGCTCTAACCACTAGGCTACCCTGCCGTCACACAGGAGAAAGGAACAGAGGAATGAAATGTTCTAAGGAACCTTAGAATGTTCTCTCTGCGACCACACAGCAAGCGGTACCGATGCACCAAGTCTGGAAACAACAGGACCCTGAACAGCTTCTACCCCCAAGCCAAGACTTCTAAACAAGACTGCTAAATAGCTAACAAAATGGCTACCCGGACTACCTGCATCGACCCTTTTTTTGTACTGACTCTATGCACACACACTCACACATACTTACACTGACACCACCCACACACCCACACATACTTACACTGACACCACCCACACACTCACACATACTTACACTGACACCACCCACACACTCACACAGACTTACACTGACACCACCCACACACTCACACATACTTACACTGACACCACCCACACACTCACACATACTTACACTGACACCACCCACACACTCACACATACTTACACTGACACCACCCACACACTCACACATACTTACACTGACACCACCCACACACTCACACATACTTACACTGACACCACCCACACACTCACACATACTTACACTGACACCACCCACACACTCACACATACTTACACTGACACCACCCACACACTCACACATACTTACACTGACACCACCCACACACTCACACTGACACCACCCACACACTCACACATACTTACACTGACACCACCCACACACTCACACATACTTACACTGACACCACCCACACACTCACACATACTTACACTGACACCACCCACACTCACACTGACACCACCCACACACTCACACATACTTACATTGACACCACCCACACACTCACACATACTTTTACTGACACCACCCACACACTCACACATACTTTTACTGACACCACCCACACACTCACACATACTTTTACTGACACCACCCACACACTCACACATACTTACACTGACACCACCCACACACTCACACATACTTACACTGACACCACCCACACACTCACACATACTTACACTGACACCACCCACACACTCACACATACTTACACTGACACCACCCACACACTCACATACACTTACACTGACACCACCCACACAGACTTACACTGACACCACCCACACACTCACACAGACTTACACTGACACCACCCACACACTCACAGACTTACACTGACACCACCCACACACTCACACATACTTACACTGACACCACCCACACACTCACACATACTTACACTGACACCACCCACAAACTCACAGACTTACACTGACACCACCCACACACTCACACAGACTTACACGGACACCACCCACACAGACTTACACTGACACCACCCACACACACAGACTTACACTGACTCCACCCACACACTCACACATACTTACACTAACACCACCCACACACTCACAGACTTACACTGACACCACCCACACACTCACACATACTTACACTGACACCACCCACACAGACTTACACTGACACTTCAACATACACACATAACATGCACAAACATGCATACTGACACCACCCACCCACCCATCCACACACACACACACCCCCACACTGTTATCTATCATGTTGCCTTGTAACATACATATGTACAGTACATAGCTACCTCAATTACGTCTTACACATCGACTCAGTACTTGTACTCTCTGTATATAGCCATGTTATTTTTTTTACTCATCGTTGTTATTCTACTAGATGTTGGAACATTGCTGCGGGGACTTGCTTCCATTCAGCCACGAGAGCATTAATGAGGTTGGGCACTGATGTTGGGCGATTAGGCCTGGCTCGGAGTCGGCGTTCCAATTCATCCCAAAGATGTTCGATGGGGTTGAGGTCAGGGTTCTGTGCAGGCCAGTCAAGTACTTCCACAACGATCTTGACAATTTCTGAATGGACCTTGCTTTGTGCAGGAGGGAATTTTCGTGCTGAAACAGGAAAGGGCCTTCCCCAAACTGTTGCCACAAAGTTGGAATCACAGAATTGTCTAGAATGTCATTGTATTCTGTAGCGTTAAGATTTCCCTTAATTGAAATGAAGGGGCCTGGCCCGAACCATGAACAACAGCCCCAGACCATTAATCCTTCTCCACCTAACTTTACAGTTGGCACTATGCATTGGGGCAGGTAGCGTTCTCCCTGCTTCCGCCAAACCCAGATTAATCCGTCGGACAGCCAAATGGTGAATCATGATTCATCACCCCAGAGAATGTGTTTCCACTGCTCCAGAGACCAATGGCGGCAAGCTGTACACCACTCCAGCTGACACTTGGCATTGTGCATGGTGTTCTTAGTCTTGTGTGTGGCTGCTCGGCCATGGAAACCCATTTCATGAAGCTCCTGACGAACAGTTATTGTGCTGACGTTGCTTCCAGAGGCCGTTTGGAACTCGATATTGAGTGTTGCAACCGAGGACATACAATTTGTATGTGTTACGTACTTCGGCGGTCCCGTTCTGTGAGCTTGTATGGCCTACCACTTCGCGGCTGAGCCATTGTTGCTCCTAGATGTTTCCACTTCACAATAACAGCACTTACAGTTGACCGGGGGAGCTCTAGCAGGGTAGAAATTTGACAAACTGACTTGTTGCAAAGGTGTTCTATGACCGTGCCACGTTGAAAAAGTCACTGATCTCTTCAGTATGTGCCATTCTACTTCCAATGTTTGTGTATGGAGATTGCATGGCTGTGGGCTCGATTTTATACACCTGTCAGCAATGTGTGCGCCTGAAATGGCCAAATCCACTCATTTGAAGAGGTGTTCACATACTTTTGTATATCAAGACGAATGCACTAACTGAGTCTCTCTAGATAAGAGTGTCTGCTAAATGACTAAAATGTAAATGAGATAGTGAGGAGTGGTAATATGTAAATGAGATAGTGAGGAGTGGTAATATGTAAATGAGATAGTGAGGAGTGGTAATATGTAAATGAGATAGTGAGGAGTGGTAATATGTAAATTAGATAGTGAGGAGTGGTAATGTGTAAATGAGATAGTGAGGCGTAGTAATATGTAAATGAGATATTGAGGAGTAGTAATATGTAAATGAGATAGTGAGGAGTGGTAATATGTAAATGAGATAGTGAGGAGTGGTAATATGTAAATG
Source organism: Oncorhynchus mykiss (assembly GCF_013265735.2). NCBI lineage: Eukaryota > Metazoa > Chordata > Actinopteri > Salmoniformes > Salmonidae > Oncorhynchus > Oncorhynchus mykiss. Next base: position 38,358,868 of record NC_048573.1, read on the forward strand.
AGATAGTGAGGAGTGGTAATGTGTAAATGAGATAGTGAGGAGTAGTAATATGTAAATGAGATATTGAGGAGTAGTAATATGTAAATGAGATAGTGAGGAGTAGTAATATGTAAATGAGATATTGAGGAGTAGTAATATGTAAATGAGATAGTGAGGAGTAGTAATATGTAAATTAGATAGTGAGGAGTAGTAAAATGTAAATGAGACAGTGAGGAGTAGTAATGAACAGCGAAGCGTAGTATTAATACATCATGTCAAATGTAGCGTGAGAAGTCTGGACAGCCTCTGACACACACGCCAAGAACACGCCAGAGGCCATTATGCATTCAAAAGGTGCACAAGACGGAGAACTCCCTCTCGGGGATGGCACACAATGAGGACCACTGGCCCTAGTCCCGATGCCATTCGCTCCACACGCTGCCATGTTTCTGACACACAGGAAGGAAACCGTAGGCGGCCATGAGTGATGTGCTGTCAGCCAAATGCAGTCACTTCCTGCTTAACTCCGCACAGCAGGCCAGGGGGGGCAGAGGGATTGGGACAGGGGGGATGGGGGCTTTCAGTAAACAATCCCATTTGTGTGACGAGAGGAAAGTGAGCCGGGGTGGGGGGGGGGGGGGTCATTATGTCATCTTCCCTCTCATTCTTGGCTTTCTAAAATCTATTATTGCATGAGGTTTCTTACTAATGCAGTAGGTACCCATTATGCCAGACTAAAAACCAGTAAATAGTAATATTCCTCCACACCAGGACCCCCATTTCTCTGCCTGGCTGACCCAGGCTCCCCTAGTCTCCCTGGGGCAGGTGGAGCAGGGGAGAGGGGGTTGGTGGTGCCTGGCAGGAACCATGCGGCGATGCTTCAGCCTTTCAGAGCTCATCAGCGTTGTCCTCTCGCCCCCCACCCCCCCCCGTCCCCCCACCCCCACCCCATTCTCATCGCCATGGGCGACGGTAGAACCATAGGTGCAGAGAGGCCAGTTCTCCAGCCTCCTGCAGCGATGCCCCCATTGTGACACACACAGTGTACGTGAGCTTGTGTGTGCATGCGAGTGTGTGTTTAGTCCAGCGTTATTGGTAGGTGTCATTACATGTATCCTCTGCGTATAACTGTACAAACAAGGCCTCTGCTTTGATCTCTCTCTCTCCCTCCCTCTCTCCCTCCCTCTCTCCCTCCCTCTCTCCCTCCCCAGTGCAAAGCATGGTGCAAAGCTTAAGTCAAAGGTGTGAAGGGTGGAGAGATGCATCCTGTCACTGCCAATGAATCAGACAGTGCTAGATTTCAGACACATCCCCTCCAGCACACATCCCTCAAACACTGGGCTGGGTTATATGACACCCAAAAAATGTTTTTACCACACACATTCACACAAACGCGTCATACAAAAGCAGACGCGCGCGCGCACACACACACACGCTCAAACAGACACACGCACGCCGCCCCTCCCTCCGTACCTGCATGTCCGCTGCTAAAAATAGAAGGTACACAGGACTATACATAAACGAAAAGAAAATTGAGTGAGTGGGCCGGCTTTGAGGACCGGGCGCAGTGACCCTATTAGCAGGTACGCACCCCTCCTCTCACCCCATATCCCTCAATCCCTCCCTCCCTCGCTCCTCTTTCCAGAAAGAGCCCTCGACTGTTAATGACATTGACAAGCAAAGAAAGGGGAGCTTGCATTAACCACACAACTGTGTTAGGTTTGGCAGATGTGAGAGAGAGAGAGAGAGAGAGAGACAGAGACAGAGACAGAGACAGAGACAGAGAGAGAGAGAGAGAGACAGACAGACAGAGAGACAGAGAGAGAGAGAGAGACAGAGAGAGAGAGACAGAGAGAGAGAGAGAGACAGAGAGAGAGAGACAGAGAGACAAAGAGAGAGAGAGAGAGAACATATCACAAGAACATATCACCAGGAATATTCTATATAGGTCAAATTAGATTTCGCTTCACCTTGCTATGACACCAACTCTCTCTCTCTCTCTCTATATATATATGTAAAAACGCTTGGATGCAATTTGACGCAACAGGACTTTAATCGAAATGACAAACTTGAAGCAGTAGGAGGCCGCGAACACTTTGAAATCATTATTTTCCGCCTCAACTTGACGTTTAGCCAGTAAACGTAGCTCCGCGTGTTGGAACACCGTGACATTTCCAACACTGACTGACTGAGGTTGAGTTGCCTGCCTGGGAAATTCACTTCAAACTGACAAACAAATTCACATTTAATTAAAACAACGTTGCAAATTATATTTCTTTCTACGAGCACATTGACAAATGGTGCACCACTGCAGGGTACTAAACTGTTCTCGACCTGGAGACATGCGCTCCTTTTTTTTACCAGCCAGATCGCAACAAACAATACAACAACAACACCTGACAAAGACAAACCCAATCAAACTGAGGCCTTGGTGCTCTTCCATTCACACACAGCACAACTACACAGAGAGTTATTGTCTTCTCCCTCCAAGGTTCACCCGAAGTTCGACACTTCCGAAGAAGACTTCGAGCCAGTGAGGTAGTGCATGTTCTTCCTCTGACAAACACTTGAGCTAACTCAAGCCAAAAACACAGTTTGAGCCAAAACAGTTTTATGGTTTTGAAAACTGGCCATTTCCCAAGCACTGATGTGACCACAGCTAAAAATCAGCATTCTTGGAGAAAGGGAGAGCAAGAGGGAACATAAAGATGGAGAGAGAATAACAGAGATAGCATGCAAGATGAAGGAAGAGACCAATAGTGCATTGTGGGTGCACACATACAGTATGTGTCACTGTTTAGCTCTCCTTTATACAATTGAAGAGATATGTTGTTTTTCCTGACCTGGCAACTGTGTTCTCATGGTGGATTTCCTGCCAAGCTGTGATTGGTTAGACGCCAGGGCTATATCTGACAGCACTGAGCCTCATATCGCACTGTAGAAGATATTCTGTCACATTTAGAGCGCAGAAACCAACCAATCTCGCCATATCCCCGCAGGAAGTGGTCATAATCCAGAACAGTAACTCTGTTTCCCATCTCAAAACATCCTCACAGGACAATACACTTTCGTTTCCCATGGTTTATCTCTGTGAGAGAAAAGACACACCCACACTACTGTACTCTGTAATTACTGTAGGCTGGAATACATGGATCGGAAACAATCATGTTTACTTGCTCAGTTTAGCATTCTATCGGCAGGAAAAAATGGGAGCCCCCACAGAACAGGTGGCACTGACATCCCTTATATATGGCTGTGAGTTATGCATGAAACTTCCTATAAAAGTTACAAAGAATCAAATCAAAGTGGTGGTGATTTAGGGACGGGGGGGATGGAGGAACCGAGCATATGTCTTCCTAGACAAACAGACTGGAACTGGAGTACACGCAACAAAGTCTCACTCCGGAGCCGGGACTGTGAAAAGAACAACAGGGAGAAAGAAAAGAAAAGAAAAGAAAAGAGAGAGAGAGAGAGAAGAGGAGGAGGAGAAAAGATTGAGTGTGTCAAAGTGCTCTGCCTGGAAGCAGATGGAGATTTCACGATGGACACTTCTCCTTTCTCCGCTCTTTCGGGGTTACATGAGACAGGAACTCTCGTTTGGTGAGGTTGTCTCAAATGCATTTACTTTTCAGTGGACGGTGCTTCTTTAAAATGATTTTTTTGGGGGGTTTGGTTTTCAGCAGCAACAGATGGGATTTCAGTGGAAGTCAGCATCAACACCTCGTGACCTTCAGCACACCATAAGCAATATATACACCCACACCACATGGTACATGCAAAACAGGACACACACACACACACACACACACATCTTAAACTATACTGCTACTGTAATACAACATGCTAGGATTACATGCAATCAGCCCTTCAGAGCCAAACGCACACACTGCCATCTCCACCCTGGAAGAGTGTGGGTTCATGCATGGAGGGATGAGGGAGAAAACTAATATTTGGAGTGCATTAATATTGTTGATCTGTGGTAGGGCTGGAGCTGAGCACTGAGCCAGCCAGCACTTGTTTGTGAAATATGTCCGTGTTTGGGTACTCTGAGAGCAGTGCAGCGGCAGCCAAGCAGAGAGAACATTACTCAGGCCTGCACTGGGCAACTGAGCCACAGAGATAAACAAACAAACACACACACACACACCCCAGCAGAGAGAACCAATTCATCCTCACCCCGGTATTAGCTTAATGCACACAAACTCAGACATGGACGTATTATACAAATCATCACACACCCGCATATTATACAGTCCCTCATATACACACAAACACACGTCAGCAAAAAAAAAAATAATGAAGTCTCTCCTTTCCCTCCATCTCTTGCTCTCTACAGCAGTTGTAAGCTGTGAGACAAACCAGCCAAATATACAAGAGCCAACAACTTTACAGACTATGATACCCAGTGGTGGAGAAAGGACTCCATTATCATACTTGAGTAAAAGTAAAGATACCTGAACAGAAAATGACTCAAATAAAATTGAAAGTCACCCAGTGAAATACTACTTGAGTAAAAGTCAAAGTATTTGGTTTGGAATATACAGAAGTATCAAAAGTAAATGTAGTTGGTAAAATATACTTAAGTAAAAGTACGAGTCGTTTAGAATACCTTATATTAAGCAAACCAGACAGCACAATTGTCTTGTTTTTTTTTTAAATTTACGGATAGCCAGAGTCACACTCAAACATCATTTCAAAACAAAGCATCTGTGTTTAGTGAGTCCGCCCGATCAGAGGCAGTAGGGATGACCAGGGGTGTTCTCTTGAGAAGTGTGCGCATTGGGACATTTTCTGTCCTGCAAAGCATTCAAAAAAGTAACAAACACTTTTGGGTGTACGGGAAAACATACAGAGTAAAAAGTACATAATGTTCTTTAGGAATGTAGTGAAGTAAAAGTTGTCAAAATCATAAATAGTAAAGTACAGATCCCCCAAAAAACGACTTAAGTAGTACTTTAAAGTATTTTTACTTTACACTACTGCTGATACCTGAGGGATATGGTAGTGCGAGAGAGCGAGAGAGAGAGAGCAGCTTTTTTTCCTCTGTGGCATTCAGAGTAAACATGACAAAGTGACACACTTTCTAATGACAGAGTTTAACTCCTGAAGAGAGGCAACACATGACCCCAGGGCTGACCTACTGTTCCTGTGTCTTGTTGCCTCAATCATGAGTGTGTCACTGGGGCCAGCGTCAGGTCACACACACACACACACACACACACACTAGTCCCTCCAGAGGTGGTTTGTAACGTGACTGAATCAGAGCGGAGGTGACAAGGAGGAGGGTGACTAGCATTAGCTCAATGGGACAAACACAAACAACTCCCTATGATCATCTCCTGTTGTCATGATCTGTCTGGGGGGCTTCGCTGTACACCAAGTACCTTGCTGTTCTCTCGCTTTCTGTAAATCAGCCACTTTCTTTGCACATTACCAGCCTCGTTTTCCATTTCGCTAAAGAGTTTCTCTCCTCCGACCTCTTCCCCTCTCTCCCTAGCTGAGTATCAGATCTTAAGTGGACAGACAGTGGAGGTCTATCGATATCTGGTTGTTATTTTAGCTTTCCCTGTTACCTCCCTGGACCCCCAGTGTGCCAGAAGGGCAGATCCACCCTATTTCCTTACCCTTTCCCCTGTGCCACGAGGCCGGAGCCCAAAACTTCACAGTCGTCAAGTGGAGCGCACCAGGGAGACTGCAGATTGAGTTAGGCCTCTCTCTCTCTCTCATGTGAGTTCCGGTGAGCAGACACACATGTGTCTGTCTGATGATTTAATGAGCACATTAAGTGCATCAGCAGATTCACCGCAATGTTTTTCTGATGATTTCTGTGCTGTCGTTGGGAGAAAGGGAGAGGGATCCTTCTCCGTCAGACTGAATGGGAGTCAATGGGAGCCCCCATCCAGCTGGATTCCTGTAAGGACCCAGCAAACCCGAAGCCAAGCAGACACTGGAGGATAGGACTGGGGATCCCAGATTGTTGAAATGTTGAAGTAAGCGTTTCTCTCGGGAGTCAGGCTAAGATTATGAGCCCAAGTTCAGGAGACTGAAGGCTCTGGTTTAAAACGGTAATGAGCAAATTCAACGTCTATTCCACATGAGTTCAACGTCACCTCCTTGACATTACGTGGAAACGATGCTGATTCAACCAGTGTGTGCCCAGTGGATTGTTCTTTCTTTTCTTCCCCTTCTCTCCCTGTCATTCCGCCATCTGTCGTTACTGTTGCCAGTGCCCCGGCGGTAAAACTGCGCATCAACGTCCCTATAGTCGACATGAACACACTCAACCCACTCCGGTCATAACAACTACAGACACGGCCAAGCAGTTAGCAGCGCTACATCGCTTAGCATGCTTCAGTTGGGCCAGATCAATAGTTATTTACTCCCTCTGACTGGCTGGGGACAGGAGAGAGGGAAAGAAAGAGAGAGAGAGAGAGAGAGAGAGAAATGCTGAGTAACAAGGCAATCAATTTCTAGGGGGGAAAAGCTGGCGCTACTAGGAAAGTATCTGAGCTCACTCCATCCATCTTCCTCCACGGGGCTGCATGTGCTATGTGGGACTCGCTGGGACCCACATCAGGTGAGGCAGGGATGGCTGTGGACACAGGTGACTGTCTGCCCGGAGGGGATATTATGTGTGTGGATGGATGCAGGGGAGGTGTGGGGAGGGGGACCAGAAAGTGTAAATGTGTGTACTCCAGGACAGAGGCAGGGCCAGGAAGATAAGGGAAGTGAAGCCAGGCTAGCAGTCAGAGCAAGTAATGGAAAGACGAGGGCTAAAGAGAGAGAGCGAGAGAGAGAGAGACAGAGACAGAGCGAAAGAGCACCGCTACACCTGACAGCGGTTGTCCCTGTAACCACAGATCTAGGATCAGATTAGCCAACCGATAAACCTTCATCTCCACCTAATATAAAAGGATACAGAAATCTGATCCAGGCCTAGCTCTTCACTCATATCCACTGGGCCAGCTTACAGACCTCAGCGGAGGACGGCCAAACCCGACATTAGAGGTCACACTTTATATTATGACGAGGCACGTAATTGAAACTAAATCAAAGGCATGCTGAAATAATCCATCCCAGGAACATTATAGAATATGTTACAACCCAGGCCCGAGCACAGCGTAGTACATTAAAGTAATTCATTACGAGGAATAAATCTCCTAATGAGATACGTCCCCGTAAACCAACCAGGACAAAGAGAAAGAGCGAGAGAGAGAGAGAGAGAGGGAGAGAGAAGGGAGGGAGATGGAGCGCGAGGGGGGGGGGGGGGGGCAGAGTGAAATAGATAGAGAGGGAGTGTAGAGAGTGGCAGAGGGAAAATGAAAGAGAAAATAGAAAGACAGACAAAGAGAGCGAGAGAGAAATGTTCACACCGTCGTCTGTGGCAGCCCATAAATTAAACAGCAGTTATATTTCCATCACTCCCCCGCTTTGTCGCCGTTAAATATTCACAGCAACATCTTTGTAGGCCATTGTTAATTACTTGTTGCAACAACAATGGTATCAATCTGACATGACCTACACCAACCCCCCCATTTGCATGTGTATGAGGCTATCAGATCAGACGCACGCCCGCTCTCCGGACCTCCCATTGAGAGGAAGAGGCGGACAAAGGGCCTTGATGGAGACTTCTGATGTATTCACAGTCTGGATTAGAGACCTTGTCACATGAGGAAATGAAAAAGGACAAGACACATAATATACGTGTGACAAACAGGAGCACGGCGTGGTTATTTAACATGCAGACAGGTGAATCTTGGGAGTCTGTTGAGTTTGAGTGCGAGGCAAAACGGGGGTGATTCAATCACGTCCGTATTGATTAGGATATATATTTTTTAGCCTTAAGTAAAGTCCTTAGCCTTAAGTCGTCCGTAATAAGTAAAGTAGAAAATATACAGAACTTGGGAAAAACAACAAAACATCCACAGTTCTATTACATATACATATTAAGGTGTTGTCACATACACCAGGTGCAGTGAAATGTGTTGTTTTACAGGGTCAACCACAGTAGTACGGCGCCCCCCAGAATTAGAATTAGGCGCCGTGCTCAAGGGCACCGACAGATTTTTCACCTCGTTGACTCAGGGATTCGAACCAGACTTCAACCTTTTTGGTTACTGGCCGCAGTGCTCGAACCGCTACGTTTTCCTCATCACACCGCCTCGTACAGAAAACACAACATGAGTCATTGGTGTAACGCTTATTGGAGCATCAGGTTCAGGGGGGGGGGGGGGGGGGGTCCTGACATCCCCACAGCATTGTGATAGTGACGGGTCTGATATGTTACTGCGTCCGCTGATAGTGCTCAAACCTCAATGCCAGTCTGCCGCTCAGTTTAGATCCTTCCTCGCTCTCGCTCTCGCTCTCTGACGCATCATCCTGCCACAACATTAAAACGGCAGACACAGGAGAACGCCAGAGTGGTGACAACCTGCTTTTGAACAGCGCCGCTTTCTACACGCCGAGAGAACAAAGTGGGGAAGCAGCAGGAGTTTTGCCACGAGAAGCTTTCATTTACACGGTTTAATCCAGCGCTAAACTGTGAAGAGGAGGAACCCTGGGCTGTGTGCCTTTGTTTCACTCTGCTGGGTCTGGCTGCTCTACAGGGGGGGATGTGTTAGAGGGACGCACCGTGTCAACCCATATTGTCTATTCAGTTTAAGTTTAGTGTGTGTGAGTACAAAGTCATACGTTAGGCCTAATGTGTTCACTATGTGACTACGGGCTCTATTTTCGGCTGCCGTTAAGGCACACTCTTTGGCAATGTCGACTTGTAAAAGCCAGCACTCTGCTATTTTCCAACCCTGGAGCCAGGTTTGGTCATTTACCCGCTTTATATCAGCTCGTTTACGCTAAGGAGGGGTGCAAATATTTGAGGTGTGTCCTTGAAATGCATGCGCCAATGTGCTAATTTCAAGCAGAGCTACTGGTGATATATAAGGCTGACCAAAAGCTGGTTTTAGCAGTCTAAGCAATTGGTTATGGCATCGATTTTGTCAGCAGAGGCGCACAGTAGCCTAATCACTAGCCTATAACCAATGTTTTTCAGAAAATATCACGAGAAGCAAAACAGTCAGACATTCCCATTCCCGTTGCGATATGCAACTGTTCAGGGAAGTCAGGAACCAATACACACAGTCAGTCAGGAAAGCTAAAGCCAACTTCTTCAGGCAGAAGTTTGCATCCTGTAGCTCCAACTCCAAAAAGTTCTGGGACACTGTGAAGTCCATGGAGAACAAGAGCACCTCCTCCCAGCTGCCCACTGCACTGAGGCTAGGTAACACGGTCACCACCGATAAATCCATGATTATCGAAAACTTCAACAAGCATTTCTCAACGGCTGGCCATGCCTTCCGCCTGGCTACTCCAACCTCGGCCAAATGCTCCCCCCCCCCCCCCCCGCAGCTACTCGCCCAAGCCTCTCCAGGTTCTCCTTTACCCAAATCCAGATAGCAGATGTTCTGAAAGAGCTGCAAAACCTGGACCCGTACAAATCAGCTGGGCTTGACAATCTGGACCCTCTATTCCTGAAACTATCCGCCGCCATTGTCGCAACCCCTATTACCAGCCTGTTCAACCTCTCTTTCATATCGTCTGAGATCCCCAAGGATTGGAAAGCTGCCGCAGTCATCCCCCTCTTCAAAGGGGGCGACGCCCTGGACCCAAACTGTTACAGACCTATATCCATCCTGCCCTGCCTATCTAAGGTCTTCGAAAGCCAAGTCAACAAACAGGTCACTGACCATCTTGAATCCCACCGTACCTTCTCCGCTGTGCAATCTGGTTTCCGAGCCGGTCACGGGTGTACCTCAGCCACGCTCAAGGTACTAAACGATATCATAACCGCCATCGATAAAAGACAGTACTGTGCAGCCGTCTTCATAGACCTTGCCAAGGCTTTTGACTCTGTCAATCACCGTATTCTTATCGGCAGACTCAGTAGCCTCGGTTTTTCGGATGACTGCCTTGCCTGGTTCACCAATTACTTTGCAGACAGAGTTCAGTGTGTCAAATCGGAGGACATGCTGTCCGGTCCTCTGGCAGTCTCTATGGGGGTGCCACAGGGTTCAATTCTCGGGCCGACTCTTTTCTCTGTATATATCAATGATGTTTCTCATGCTGCGGGCGATTCCCTGATCCACCTCTATGCAGACGACACCATTCTATATACTTCCGGCCCGTCCTTGGACACTGTGCTATCTAACCTCCAAACGAGCTTCAATGCCATACAGCACTCCTTCCGTGGCCTCCAACTGCTCTTAAACGCTAGTAAAACCAAATGCATGCTTTTCAACCGTTCGCTGCCTGCACCCGCATGCCTGACCAGCATCACCACCCTGGATGGTTCCGACCTTGAATATGTGGACATCTATAAGTACCTAGGTGTCTGGCTAGACTCTAAACTCTCCTTCCAGACCCATATCAAACATCTCCAATCGAAAATCAAATCAAGAGTCGGCTTTCTATTCCGCAACAAAGCCTCCTTCACTCACGCCGCCAAACTTACCCTAGTAAAACTGACTATCCTACCGATCCTCGACTTCGGCGATGTCATCTACAAAATTGCTTCCAACACTCTACTCAGCAAACTGGATGCAGTTTATCACAGTGCCATCCGTTTTGTCACTAAAGCACCTTATACCACCCACCACTGCGACTTGTATGCTCTAGTCGGCTGGCCCTCGCTACATATTCGTCGCCAGACCCACTGGCTCCAGGTCATCTACAAGTCCATGCTAGGTAAAGCTCCGCCTTATCTCAGTTCACTGGTTACGATGGCAACACCCATCCGTAGCACGCGCTCCAGCAGGTGTATCTCACTGATCATCCCTAAAGCAACACCTCATTTGGCCGCCTTTTGTTCCAGTTCTCTGCTGCCTGTGACTGGAATGAATTGCAAAAATCGCTGAAGTTGGAGACTTTTATCTCCCTCACCAACTTCAAACATCTGCTATCTGAGCAGCTAACCGATCGCTGCAGCTGTACATAGTCTATTGGTAAATAGCCCACCCATTTTCACCTACCTCATCCCCATACTGTTTTTATTTATTTATTTTTCTGCTCTTTTGCACACCAATATCTCTACCTGTACATAACCATCTGATCATCTGATCATTTATGATTGCCTACCTTCTCATGCCTTTTGCACACAATGTATATATAGACTCCCCTTTTTTCTACTGTGTTATTGACTTGTTAATTGTTTACTCCATGTGTAACTCTGTGTTGTCTGTTCACACTGCTATGCCTTATCTTGGCCAGGTCGCAGTTGCAAATGAGAACTTGTTCTCAACTAGCCTACCTGGTTAAATAAAGGTGAAATAAAAAATAAAAAAATAAATACATTTCTTGATATTGGACCTTATTTTTGTCTATAAAGGCTATAAACGGAATAACATTCAAATTGAACACAATGCAAAACACAAAATACACTAAAATGCACAACCTGTAGCAACCACATATTTAGCCATGGAGCACGTTCTGATTGGCCAGTGAGGTGTCAAGCCTTGACACGCCCACAACTTGTTTGTTAATAATAAAACCCCAGCCCTTTCAGGCAACTTGTGACAAATGTCCAATTGTTCTTAACGTTTAAAACTGCCTTTTTTTTTATTGTTTAAACGATAAGAAGGAAAAACAAACAAAGTGACGTAACTTCACAATTCAGACATGGCTCTGTGTTTTATATAAACCATTGGTATGACTGCTAGGAGGCAGTTGAATCTACCGCAGTCCTGGCTACCTAACAGACAGCGCTGTCCCCCACCCACTCAGCAATGATGGTAGTTAATGCGGTTTTAGATTCTCTGCTGTGTCGTTCTCCTCCATGTTCTCAGTCGTCAGTATGTGGGACCTTACGTCTCGCTTCTCATCAATGTGACGGTTTGTTGCAGTGATGTACGACAGCGTGTTCATAGACATCCAACCATTTGTTGTTGAAGAAAAACTGCCTCAAAAAGCAACAAACCCCTTTGAAGGCCTATGTGGCATCGATTTGAGTCAGAAACAGTTATTCTAGTGTCAAAATTGTAAAGGATCATTTGAGTCATAAAGTCAGTCCCGTTTCAAATGGAGTTTGGAAAAGTCACAATGGGTCACAATGGGTAAATGAGGTTGGGTTCTGATTTGACGATGTACATTTGCCCACTAACATGGGGTGGACAGCTGTGGTGTTGCTCTCTATCCACTAGCATAGAGAGTAAGACAAGACCTGCCCAGTTGACATGTGAAGACACCTTTTTTTTTTTTTACTAGAGAAATACTGCACCAAACACCTTAGTTAGATGTAAAATTGTGCAACTAAAACATCCTTGGCAAAAACATCCAAATGACAGATTTCTTGAGTTCTTTAGATTCATTCTGGGGATATTGAGGAACTAAAATAGGCTTCCGCGTGTCTACAGTGTCTCATGGGGGACAAACATCATTAACCATCTAATGAGCAACAGCAAAACACACGTGCCAATCGGCGTGTTCAGTGGCTCTTTTAATGCCACGTATGGTGTTTGAGAGCTTTGTACTCGCAGAACAATTATTGCACATCCAGGCTGTCACGGTTGTTCAACATGGTATCTTGTTGTCTGGTTCTAGATATACCATCAGGGCAGCGAAGCTGACATCCTCTGCCATTGCCAATGGCTGCATATCAACTGCAATCATTTCTGTAATCAGTGCTGTGATTCTCTCACACCATCCCTTATCAGACTGCTGCCAGCAACATGTTGGGTGTGACTCCGTTTCAGCATTGCAACTGTACTACCCACTGTAAGGTGGAATTGAGCTACAAAGTTTGCATTTATTTAACCACCTTCTCAAAGTATTGCCATACAGGACTTTGCTGCTGTCGCTGACCTGTCTCACTCGCTGCCATTTTTCCAACCGCTAACCACGATGGCGTGCTTCATAAAAAGACAGGGAAGGGAATTTAAAAAGAGGCATATCTCCTACTAACATTACAGCATTGTTGGGGTTAGATATTTGGGAATTTATATCCCTTGAAGATCGAGACCTGTTAATGGTAGTTTTGTAATTTTTGTAACGATCCTAAAGTCATTTGGAAGTGGTGTTGGAGAGCCAGTAGGAGGCACCCTTTCCTCTGGTCTAAAAATGATCACAATGCCCCAGGGCAGTGATTGGGGACACTGCCCTGTGTAGGGTGCTGTCTTTCGGATGGGACGTTAAACGGGTGTCCTGACTCTCTGAGGTCATTAAAGATCCCATGGCACTTATCTTAAGAGTATGGGTGTTAACCCTGGTGTCCTGGCTAAATTCCCAATCTGGCCCTCAAACCATCACGGTCACCTAATAATCCCCCTCCTCTCCCCTGTAACTATTCCCCAGGTCGTTGCTGTAAATGAGAATGTGTTCTCAGTCAACTCACCTGGTAACATAACTAACATAAATAAATAAATAAAAAATAAAATGTAAACGTTTACAATGTTCACACGCCTACCGGCAGCTACTGCGCCCATAATTCCGGTTGTGAAAATTGCTAAAATACTTCTGGACACACCCCCGAACCTATAGTGCTACTGCCAGCACTAAGATTTACCATTATGTTAGGTTTGTTAAAATAGAGCCCTGTCTGTGTATGAGAGGGCCCAAGCCTCACGTTGTGCTCCGTGCGTGGGGGTAGTGGTGTGTGGTAGACGTGTAAACACGGCAGCCTACATGGATTGGGCTAATATCCAGTTTGTTCCCCCTCGCCTGAGCCTCCACGGTGGCTGCCAACGCAATTTCTTCCAATTGACCTCCCTGCCACTGGCACAATCACTCTCCACCGGAGACACGACTGCCCCAGAATACGGAGCAGCAGCGCACTGAGCTGTGGAGTTCCACCAAGCAGCCAGAGAGAGGGAGAACCAGCGGGCGGAAATGAGATGAATTAGAGGACGAGAGGGAGGATGCACTGCGAGGTGAAGGAGTGAATTTACACTGCGCTACGGTGGCAGCGGCAATGCACGACAACTTAGAGATCAGCTCGGGAGGAAATTAGAATCGTTACGGACGACGGCCATTTGTTTTCATTCGCCTGTGCTTTTAGCTTTGGCCAGGATGACACGATGGACGTGGTAATGGACACAGGCGGACTGACTGCTACTTTAGAAGACAACGGCAGAATGTGTGTGTGTGTTCATGCGCGAGTGTGTTTGTGAGTGTTTTTGTGTCTGCTTATGTGCACCAGCAGGTGTGATTTGCGTGCCTTTATATGAGTGCAATGATCTTTTAGCCCATAGCAAAAACATGACACACTAATACAAACATGAAGGAATCCCCCTGCGGCCCGTGACTAGATCTATTGAGGCAATAGCCCTAGCCAAAGGCTACAAAGCATTACAACCCCAAAGGATTTCCAATAAAATAAGGAGGTTGAGAGTCCTTTAATAGTAGAGCGAAGCAGAGCACCACTCTGAGAGCCTCTCCGGTAATAGGATTAGAAGGAGTCAGGGAACACGGCCATCGTCACTCTCGGGCTCTTTGCGGAGCTGAAAGCGCTGAGACTGAGAAAGCATCTCGGCTCGGGCTCGGCCGAGGCCCCCATGCAGCTCTGCTGATGGAGGGGGAAAACTAACTGTCGCCGTGCTCCCTTGGCTTTGTGAGCATGGCCTTTTGAACTCTGGCTGACACACACGGGTGTGTGGACGGGCGCGTACGCACACACCTCCATTTTGCTTCGTTTTTTTCAACCTTGAAAATATTGCACACACACACACACACGATTGAGAAAGAGAGACAAGCGCGTCATTATCAAAACCCTCAGAACGGTGTCGGGAAAGGAGACATAGATAGAAAAAGAGAATCTGACAGAGGTAGATTGAACGAGAGAGAGAGAGAGAGAGAGAAAAAAAAGAGAGAAAGCAAGAGAAATATTGTTTATTTCAGTTTTGTTTATCTACTTCACTTCTTTGGCAAAGGTTAACATACGTTTCCCATGCCAATAAAGCCCTTAAATTGAAATTGAAATTGAATTGAGAGAAGAGGGAGAGGGAGAGAGAGAGAGAAGTGAAAATGAGTAATATGTAGAGAGTAATGAATTGATGGCCCCTGGCTTTATCTCTCATTCTCTCTCCATTCAACACAAACTGCTGACTCAAACATGTTCCACTCTACCCATCAGCCACCACTCCTCCCCTCTCCCTCTTCCCACCCTGCCCATGGCTAGGCTCTGGGACCTGTACTTCACATTTCTTTAAATGTTGAATGAAATTCCAGCAACGCATCAGTGAGTTCATTTTTCCAGTTGGAAATCACTCTCCGATCTGCTCAGCACATGAAAAGAGAGAGTCCGGGGCTCCTGAAGGTCACCAGCGACAACTCTCTGGGCTTTTCCGACCAAACATGTTATTTCATAGATTCTTTTCCCCTTGCCCTTAGTATACATCACCTTTCCCTCTCTCCTGCTCAGCTGACTTTGAGAGGAGCGGAGGGTCTAGCTCACTCCATTAAGTTCAGTGTGTGTACCCGTATGTGGATAAGAGCGTGCCAGCGTGTGGGTGTATGCGTCTGCTCGAGCGTGCCTATGTAAGATTATCACTTTGCTATGACCAAAGGACCAGAGGACACTTAACTGCTGCCAACACTCAGACCCTTCCCCATACTAAACCTTCCCACTACACGCTAATGACTGTTTCTGCATCACACACACTGGGAGAGAGAATTACCCTCCATACACCACTACCAAACAATCCCTTTCCCTGAGATATCTGGGTAACGTTGGGAAGGCGGGAAGCTTCCGGGCTCACTCCTCCAGGCAGCGGAAAGCGGTAACAACCGCAGGAGAATAGAGCCGGAGGAAGAGAGTGAGTGAGTGAGTGAGTGATGGAATTGAACACATATTTTATTCAACTCTGTGGAGATGGAGGCTTATCGTATATCAATGTGGCATGAGGAGAGGGATGAGGAGGAGGGAGAGACAGAGGCAGAGGTGGGATCATCGTACCCCTCACCGAGGAAAGCAGACATAATGCAACGTAATTCAATACATCACAGCCACAGTAGCGAAGCCCGGTGTATAGAGAGAAAGGGCAGTTCTCTGTTTGTTTGGTCCCTTCTGGGGTTGAAAGGAGCTGATTGTTCACGGCAAGGGGCAGATAAACACATGAACATAAAAACACAGCCATCGCAGCTTTGGCCGGACGTCTTCTATTGACTTCCAGAACAAATGTGTGCTGAGCGCTAAAAACACACACATTGCATTCTGCTAATAGAAGACCTTGTTTATCAAAGGCTAAACCAAACAAGAGAGAAGCCTAAAGAAAAAGAGGCTAAATACAAGACTGCAGAGCATCAAAAGCCCTCTATTTCACAGCAAGAGGCATTTGGAGCTTTGTCCTTTTAGTTTAGCCAAAAGTCAAAAAGAGTGGCCTTCCGAGAATAACGCCGAAGGAATGGTTTAACATTGTACATTTGACATCGTATTTTCATAAGGGGGTACAAGTGTGTGTGTCTGCTCTTTCCGTGACATAGACTGACCAGGTGAATCCAGGTGAAAGCTAGGATCCCTTAATGATGTCACCTGTAAAATTCACTTCAATCAGTGGAGATGAAGGGGAGGAGACAGGTTAAAGAACAGTGGTGTAAAGTACTTGAGTAAAAATACTTTAAAGTACTTCTTAAGTAGTTTTTTGGGGGTAACTGTACCTTACTATTTCTATTTTTGACAACTTTCACTTCACTACATTATGGAGAATGAAGACAATTATGTCATTTTTACTCCATACATTTTGCCTGACACCCAAAAGTATTCGTTACATTTTGAATGCTTAGCAGGACAGAAAGTAGTTCAATTCGCACACTTCTCAAGAGAACATCCCCGGTCATCCCTACTGCCTCTGATCTGGCGGACTCACTAAACACAAATGCTTTGTTTTGAAATGATGTCTGAGTGTTGGAGTGTGACCCTTGCTATCCATATAGAAAAAAAGAAAAGAAAATTGTTTGCTTAATATAACGATTTTTTTAAATTCTTCTTTCTTTTACGTTTGATACTTAAGTATATTTAAAACCAAATACTTTTAGACTTTTACACAAGTAGTATTTTACTGGGTGACTTTCACTTTACTTGAATCATTTTCTATTCAGGTATCTTTACTTTTACTCAAGTATGAATATTTAATACTTTTTCCACCAGACAATTGAGACACGGATTGTGTAAGTGTGCAATTTAGAGGTCTCTGACCTCCTCCCTATAGGCTGTCTCATTATTGTCAGTGATCAGGCCTACCACTGTTGTGTCATCGGCAAACTTGATGGTGTTGGAGTCGTTCCTGGCCATGCAGTCATGGGTGAACAGGGAGTACAGGAGGGGACTGAGCACACACCCCTGTGGGGCCCCAGTGTTGAGGATCAGCATGGCAGATGTGTTGTTACCTACCCTTACCACCTGGGGGCGGCTCGTCAGGAAGTCCAGGATCCAGTTACATAGGGAGGTGTTTAGTCCCAGGGTCCTTAGCTTAGTGATGAGCTTTGAGGGTACTATGGTGTTGAACGCTGAGCTGTAGTCAAATGAATAGTATTCTCACGTAGGTGTTCCTTTTGTCCAGGTGGAAAAAGGGCAGTGTGGAGTGCAATAGAGATTGCATCATCTGTGGATCTGTTGGGGCGGTATGTAAATTGGAGTGGGTCTAGGGTTTCTGGGATAATGGTGTTGATGTGAGCCATGACCAGCCTTTCAAAGCACTTCATGGCTACAGACGTGAGTTCTACGGGTCGGTAGCCATTTAGGCCAGTTACCTTGGTGTTCTTGGGCACAGGGGCTATGGTGGTCTGCTTAAAACATGTTGGCATGACAGACTCAGTCAGGGACAGGTGCTCCGAGGCTGTTCTGAGGGCAACTAAATATTACGAAGGTGTCCTTAATGTTTTGTACACTCTTATAGGCCATTGTGTCAAATCTGGGGCATGCCATGACACGCTGGACTGGTTCCCACTGGCTCTTCATCTCAGTTTCTGTCTTTCCATCTCCACACCCCCAGTCACACACTGACACTTTGTTCCCCGTTACCCTCTGCCACGACGTGCCAGGAAAACAAAATCAGACTCCCCCAATCACAGCCTACGTAGTGCTCACACACGCTCACGCACACACTCACACACTCCTCAATAAGCTACCCTGCTAGAGGGAGAGTCTGTCAGCGATTGCTCAGAGAGCAAAGGAGTGGGAGAGCAACAGAAAGGGAGAGAGACTGAAAGAGAAATTGAGAAAACACGGTAGGATAAAGAATACGGGGGGGAAAATTCATGAGAGCCGGAGCGGGGGAGATGAAAGGTGGACCATGACACAAAGCGAGGAAGAGAAAAAGAAGAGAAAGAGAAGAGGGAGGTCAGAGAACAGAGAGATTGGAGGCAAGAGAATGAGAGCGAAAAAAGTGAAATGGAGAGAGATAGAGAGCAAGGGAGGGAGAGAGAGAGAGAGAGAGAGAGCACTGAGCAGTATCTTGTCGGTTTGGCATTCCTCTGGCTGTCTTATCACAGTGTCATGTCCGGCTAGTCAACTGTGCAGCTCCACCATTCAAAATCCTCCAACACAACTTAAGGGACAGAGGGAACACTTTCTCCATTGCTTTCTTTATCTCACTCTCTGTGACCATCTGACAAACTTTTGACAAGGTAGAGAGCGGTGAGTGCTTTTACCACTCTCCTCTCAGCTACACGGAAAGCGTTCCCAATAGAACTGGGCCCCGTCATGGATATCTGTTGTTATTCTTTGTCTGGAGAGTGAAGGCATCTGACACCAACTAAAGGTGTTCATGCTGTTCCAACTAGAGTTTGAATAGAATTTGATGCATATTATGCAGACCACTTAGCTAATGTGTTATTAACCATATCCCTTTTCAACCACATTTATGAATACACACTATACCCGTAGCAAAGATTCCCTACACTATATGCAGTGGGCCTAGCCCAACATAACCCCACCCATCCTATCCTACCCATAGCCCTCCTTGTACCCAGATTAACTCTAGGTCCTGTCTCATAGAGCCCTTCTATCAGGCCCCAGTCCCAAGGAGCCTTCCTTCAGCATGGACGAACTCCAGGCCCCTTCCCCCAGGCTAACTCCAGGCCCCTTCCCCCCAGGCTAACTCCAGGCCCCTTCCCCCCAGGCTAACTCCAGGCCCCTTCCCCCCAGGCTAACTCCAGGCCCCTTCCCCCCAGGCTAACTCCAGGCCCCTTCCCCCCAGGCTAACTCCAGGCCCCTTCCCCCCAGGCTAACTCCAGGCCCCTTACCCCGGGTTTACTCAGTCCAGTCCCTTGGAGCCAAGAGTAAACAGAGCTCCACTGCCGAGTTATTAAACACATGGTGAGAGTTTAATTAAACAACGTTAATGAACTGCTAATTAAAGGCGTTCCAATCAAAACAACCTGCTAATTACGTGGAAGCGGAGGAGAGGAAAACGAATAGAGTACAATAACAGGAATGGAGAGGAACCCCCCCCCCCCCCTCCACCCCGTCTTTCTTTGAATCCCTCTCTTTCAATATCTGTCAGGCTAAGGGATGAGGCAAGGTAGAGGACAGAGACCGAGATGAAGGCGGAGATATAGAATAGAGAAAAGCAAACCTCCTGGATCTCTCTCTCTAATAATCAGCTCTGTGTTTGAAATCAGCTCTCCACGTGTGGATCATGACAGTGGTTGTCACCCCCCTCTGCCCACCCTGACAGGTATGCAGCCAAGGCGGGGTTCCCACCACACTGGAGGCGCCTGTGACCTGGCCGACAGGGTCGCCGCCACTGAGACACCGTCATGTGTCTTCAGGATCTGAGTTCCGCAACTGTGATGGGATACGAGAGAGAGAGCACTGAGCCAAGCCCACACAGAGATGGAAGGAGGGAGGGAAGGGTGAGAGTGGGAATAATATGAGTGTGAAATCTCTACTGATAGACAAAGAGGCCCGGAGGCCTGCTAGATAAGACAGATGGATAGGAGATGCAGGCGAGAGAGAGACAGAGAGAAATTGCGGGAGACCGAGAGAGAGAGACCTACTACTATTGCTTTAATGTACTGTTATTCTCATAAATATTGTTGTTGTAGTTGCTGTTATTATTGATGCCTTTCTACACCTCCCTTGGTCCCACCATTGTTGTTGTAAGTATACTTTGACAATGTAAGTCATTTAGCTTGCCATGTCAAGTCCACTGAATTGAAAGAAATAGAGGGAGAGAAGAGAAGGAGAGCTGTAGGGGAGCAGGAGAGAGAGAGAGAGAGAGAGAGAGAGAGAGAGAGAGAGAGAGAGAAAAAAGAGAGAGTGATTGAGGGGGGAGAGGCGAAGACAAAAGGAGGGGGGACACGGATCGGAATACAAATGCCGGCGTCGGACGTGGAGATGTTGATGGATGGCCAGATAGAGATACACCCAGGAAGGAGGTGCGGGAATATGCACGACTAGAGCCAATGACGGAGCGGAGAGAGACAGACAACAGAGAGATGGATAGATAGATAGATAGCGACGCCCTGGCAGCGGTTTTCTGCCTTTTGATCCTCTTCCTCGCGACGAAACAGATTATCAGCTTCGCCGTGACGCCTCAGTTAAACAGGGGAACGGAAAACATTGTTCCTTTCCTCTGGTCTCTTTTCTTTTTTTTTGCTCTCGGGCAACTCTCCTCAGAACTCCCTTTAACTCCTAGTACCATAGTGGTTCTATATGGCTAATCCATAAGTGACAATGCTACGTGGATGATCCATGTCTGTGGCACTTCAAGTCACAATGGTAGAGTACAAAAGGCAGAACAGCTATGTGTTTCATGTGGCACACCTGCAAGCTAACTAATGTCATCATGTAAAACCCAACTAAAGGGATGACATGTAGTCCACACACCTTCTGCAAATGGGTCCGTTCTCGCTCACAAATTCAAATCAAGCTGATATCTTTGAAGTGCTGTAGCTGGCATGCACTTCAAATGATGGAGATGGGGTCCATCGTGGAGAATACTAATAGGGGCATTGTGTTCCTGTCAGGAGAGGCAGAGTAAAGGATCTGGGAAGATACATCTTCCTGGGTTGGTGGGAGGGGGTTTATACCTCTCCACAACCTGAGTAGGAAGATAAGAGAAAAGCCTTCTCGCACTCCCCACACCAAGCAGAATGGCACGCAAGCACACACACGCACACAGACACGCACGCGCACACACACACACACAATAAAGGAGAATTGACAGGCTCAATGAGACGATTCACCATTTAGTACCAAACATACAGTAGATCCCCCCTAGAAGAACCATTACCACCTCTGGAGGAAGCCCTGTCTGCCAAACATGACGTACCCCAGGGGGCCATGGTTTATCGCTCCAACCGCCACACTTGGGCTCTGACTGCGATACACTCACGCTCCACCGGAACACCAGGTACACATAGTGGAATTACACATAATGAACACACACACACACACACACACGCCAGTCGTCAGAGTTACACAATACAAACCCGCACAAGCTTGCACAGGCCCTCGGGAAACACTTTTCTACCCAGTGAAGATAGGTGTGTGAGCACAGATAGTGGTCTGCTACTGGTTAGAGAGTATATTGAATTGAGGCCATAAGATGGAAATTGTGTACATCGGGGCGCTGAAATCGATGTGAGGCCTTTCTAAATAAATAAATACATCCATTCAGATTGAATTTTAAGTGTGAAATCTATAATTCTCTCTGTTGTTTGAACTAGACAGAGGCCAGGCGTGAGCTGCATACAAATGGCCAGGCTAATTCGGAAGCCTTCTGTCGGCCGCCGCGCAACACTAATGCTGATGATGGAATCGTATGGCGAGGCTATGCCATGCTAATTGGCTCGGCCAAGACCACCATCTTGGTCGGTATGAATAATCACACTATACTTCTCACCGGCTGTCCCTCACGTTGAATAATCACACTATACTTCTCACTGGCTGTCCCTCACGTTGAATAATCACACTATACTTCTCACTGGCTGTCCCTCACGTTGAATAATCACACTATACTTCTCACCGGCTGTCCCTCACGTTGAATAATCACACTATACTTCTCACTGGCTGTCCCTCACGTTGAATAATCACACTATACTTCTCACTGGCTGTCCCTCACGTTGAATAATCCCACTATACTTCTCACTGGCTGTCCCTCACGTTGAATAATCACACTATACTTCTCACCGGCTGTCCCTCACGTTGAATAATCACACTATACTTCTCACCGGCTGTCCCTCACGTTGAATAATCACACTATACTTCTCACCGGCTGTCCCTCATGTCGAATAATCACACTATACTTCTCACCGGCTGTCCCTCACGTTGAATAATCACACTATACTTCTCACCGGCTGTCCCTCACGTTGAATAATCACACTATACTTCTCACCGGCTGTCCCTCACGTTGAATAATCACACTATACTTCTCACCGGCTGTCCCTCACGTTGAATAATCACACTATACTTCTCACCGGCTGTCCCTCACGTTGAATAATCACACTATACTTCTCACCGGCTGTCCCTCACGTTGAATAATCACACTATACTTCTCACCGGCTGTCCCTCATGTCGAATAATCACACTATACTTCTCACCGGCTGTCCCTCACGTTGAATAATCACACTATACTTCTCACCGGCTGTCCCTCACGTTGAATAATCACACTATACTTCTCACCGGCTGTCCCTCACGTTGAATAATCCCACTATACTTCTCACCGGCTGTCCCTCATGTCGAATAATCACACTATACTTCTCACCGGCTGTCCCTCACGTAGAATAATCACACTATACTTCTCACCGGCTGTCCCTCATGTCGAATAATCACACTATACTTCTCACTGGCTGTCCCTCATGTCGAATAATCACACTATACTTCTCACTGGCTGTCCCTCACGTTGAATAATCACACTATACTTCTCACTGGCTGTCCCTCACGGTGAATAATCACACTATACTTCTCACTGGCTATCCCTCACGGTGAATAATCACACTATACTTCTCACCGGCTGTCCCTCACGTAGAATAATCACACTATACTTCTCACCGGCTGTCCCTCACGTTGAATAATCACACTATACTTCTCACTGGCTGTCCCTCACGTAGAATAATCACACTATACTTCTCACCGGCTGTCCCTCACGTTGAATAATCACACTATACTTCTCACTGGCTGTCCCTCACGTAGAATAATCCCACTATACTTCTCACTGGCTGTCCCTCACGTCGAATAATCACACTATACTTCTCACCGGCTGTCCCTCACGTTGAATAATCACACTATACTTCTCACTGGCTATCCCTCACGGTGAATAATCACACTATACTTCTCACCGGCTGTCCCTCACGTAGAATAATCACACTATACTTCTCACTGGCTGTCCCTCACGTAGAATAATCACACTATACTTCTCACCGGCTGTCCCTCACGTTGAATAATCACACTATACTTCTCACTGGCTGTCCCTCACGTAGAATAATCACACTATACTTCTCACCGGCTGTCCCTCACGTTGAATAATCACACTATACTTCTCACTGGCTGTCCCTCACGTAGAATAATCCCACTATACTTCTCACTGGCTGTCCCTCACGTCGAATAATCACACTATACTTCTCACCGGCTGTCCCTCACGTAGAATAATCACACTATACTTCTCACTGGCTGTCCCTCACGTTGAATAATCACACTATACTTCTCACTGGCTGTCCCTCACGTCGAATAATCACACTATACTTCTCACTGGCTGTCCCTCACGTTGAATAATCACACTATACTTCTCACCGGCTGTCCCTCACGTTGAATAATCACACTATACTTCTCACTGGCTGTCCCTCACGTTGAATAATCACACTATACTTCTCACCGGCTGTCCCTCACGTTGAATAATCACACTATACTTCTCACTGGCTATCCCTCACGTTGAATAATCACACGATATTTCTCACCGGCTGTCCCTCAGGTTGTGGCAGGAGGCCACACATTTGGCTGCTAAAACACAGCATTTTGGTTTTTCACCAAGTATTTAAGTTTGTCTTCATCAATTAGGTTTTCAAACTCTTCATATTGTTTCATTATTTGGGGGAAGAATGTATTTCTTGTGTCAGCATATCCGAAACTGCAGCTCTGTCTCGTTCTCTTCCTGGGTGCAGAATGAGCACAGCCTGTCCTCTCTTGGCAGCCAGGTTTGCCTGTGACAACCGGTCTCTATGGCTAGGCTGTGCTCACTGAACTGAGTCTGTATATAGTTAGTTCTCTCGCTCACACTCGCACACACACACACACACACCCCCCCCCCCAGGTTCGTGGGGAGACCTGGGTGATTTTCTCCAGGGTTTTGTTTCTGCGTCAGTACGACTCAGACTAAGTGAACTCATGGTTTGATGTAAATAGCTGAGTGATCATGCTGGTTAGCAACGATGCTGCCCACCACTTTGAGTGTGGGGGGGGCGGGGGGGTGATGCGGCTGGACAACATGAATAAAAAATGGTCTCCATGGCCTACAGTAAGTCAATTTTACGGCTTTATAACTACCAGGGATGGGTCAGGCACACACCCATATACTGCACAGTATCCTGGGCCTGGCCTGTCTATAACCCCTCCCTCTACTGGATCTTTGGATGGAAGGAGAGAGGGGGAGAGGGTTTAGAAAGAGAAAGAGCCCGGCTTTGACAGCTGTAGATCTGGGATAGATAATTTGGGGGATCCTAAATGCACTCTGAAGCTAGGGCCCCCCCGAGTGTTGTAGCGGTCTAAGGCACTGCATCTCAGTGCTAGAGTCATCACGACAGACCCTGGTTTGATTCCAGGCTGTATCACAACCGGGCCGTGATTGAGAGTCCCATAGGGTGGCGCACAATTGGCCCAGCATCGTCCGGGTTCGGCCATCAATGCAAATAATCATTTGTTCTTAACCTCTTTAAGCTAGGGGGCAGTATTTTGATGTTTGGATGAAAAACGTGCCCAAAGTAAACTGCCTATATTCTAGAAATATGAAAACACTCTAATGTTTCCAAAACTGTCAAAATATTGTCTGTGAGTATAACAAACTGCTATTGAAGGCGAAAACCTGAGGAAAATCCATCCAGGAAGTGCTGTTTTTCCTGAAACTACTCTTTTCCATTGCAAGTCTATCCTCCATTTAAAGGGATATCAACCAGATTCCTTTCCCTATGGCTTCCACAAGGTGTGAACAGTCAGTGGATAGCCAGATGTCATCAGATTTGTGCATGCGTGCCCGTCTGGAGCGAGACCTTTTCTTTCTCTCTTCTATTGAAAAGGCAACCTGAGGATTGATTATAAAAAACGTTTGACATGTTTCTACGAACTTTACGGATACTATTTGGAATTTTCGTCTGCCCGTCGATTTCTGAACAAAACGTGCCAACCAAATGGAGGTTTTTGGATATAAAGAGAATCTTTATCAAACAAAACAAACATTTATTGTGTAACTGGGAGTCTTGTGAGTGCAAACATACGAAGATGATCAAAGGTAAGCGATTAATTTTATTGCTTTCTGACTTTCGTGACCAATCTACGTTGCTGCTAGCTGTTTGTAATGTTATGTCTGCTGAGAGCTGTCCTCACATAATCACAAGGTTTGCTTTCACCGTAAAGCCTTTTTGAAATCTGACACGCCAGGTGGATTAACAACAAGTTAAGCTGTGTTTTGGTATTATGCACTTGTGATTTCATGAAAAAATTCAATATTTGTTGTAATTTAATTTGAATTTGGCGCTCTGCAATTCACCGGATTTTGACTAAAATGATCCCGCTAAAAGGGAGGTGCACAATTGGCCCAGCATCTTCCGGGTTTGGCCATCATTGTAAATAATAATTGGTTCTTAACTGACTTGCCTAGTTAAATAAAGGTTAAATAAAAAATAGACAGATAAATTACATGCAGACACAATCCCCAGCTGAAATCCACATAACACATATAGTACCAGTCAAAAGTTTGGATAAGCCTACACACTCAAGGGTTTTTATATATCTAAAATATAAAATATATTTTGATTTCTTTAACACTTTTGGTTACTACATGGTTCCGTATGTGTTATTTCACATTTCTACAATTTAGAAAATAGTTTTTTTTTAAATAAAGAAAACCCCTGGAATGAGTAGGTGTGTCCAAACTTTTGACTGGTACTGTACTAGGCATACACATTGCAGGCTAAACACAATTAGGTATGCATGCACACGCGCACACACACACACACACACACACGCGCACGCACGCACGTGCCCTCGGCTGATGGAGTGGCATGTGGATATTAAAGAACTCTGTGGTGCCAATCATTTCCTGAAATGTATAAAAGAAACACTGAAATCCTTTTCTCCTTTCCCCCGC
The DNA here is from genome assembly GCF_013265735.2 of Oncorhynchus mykiss. Lineage (NCBI taxonomy): Eukaryota > Metazoa > Chordata > Actinopteri > Salmoniformes > Salmonidae > Oncorhynchus > Oncorhynchus mykiss. Next base: position 38,385,132 of record NC_048573.1, read on the forward strand.
TCAAAAGTATGGCAGAGAAATAATGGGTCATTATTTCTAATGGGGCTTAATGGAGATTCAGTGTGAGTCTGTGTGTTTGATGTATACATATGACCTGGATTTGAGCTCTGGGCCATTAAGGGGTTCCACTGCAGGACTGTGAAACAGGCTCTAGGCTAAAGCACAAAGCCCTGGTATGTAGTCAGCTACTGCTGCAGAATGACTTATAGAGGGGGAGGAGGAGGGGGAGGAAGAGCAGATATGGCTGATTCCTCTGGGAGATTACCGATCACAGTCTGTCAGTCAAACACAATGCCGTTATTACATTCCTCAAGAAAGCATTGCATTTACCACAAACACTGTCAGGCTAAACACAGTCAGGCTAAACATAGTCAGAGGAGTATTTCTGTCAGTAATAAAGCCCTTTTGTGGGGAAAAACTCATTCTGATTGGCTGGGCCTGGCTCCCCAGTTGGTGCGGCCTGGCTCTCAATTGGGTGGGCCTATGCCCTCCCAGGCCCACCCGTGGCTGCGCCCCTGCCCAGTCATGGGGAAATCCATAGATTATGGCCTAATGAATTTATTTCAATTGACTGATTTCCTTATATGAACTGTAACTCGGCAACATCTATGAAATGGTCGCATGTTGCATGTATATATCTTTTCAGTATAGCCGGCAATGCTGACATTACAATGCATCTAAAAATCAACCTGGCGATATCACAACGGCGACAAGAGGCATTCCTGCCAATTACTTGCCTCCATTTGAACTGCCACCGTAACGCACTTCAGACCAAATCTTCATCAGCACCAACTGAGGATGCCTTATTAAGTAGAACGTTAAGTCGGGCACCAATGCTCAAGAGAATCTTCCTAACAATATTGTAACGCGACATGCAACCCACGAACACACTCCAACTGAGTTACGGAGAAGACATACACTTTTGGCGGCGCGCTAGCTGCAGTATCTGAACCACAGCTGGTCTCTGTGGCCATCATCAATAACAATAAAAGAGCTCGCGTAAAGCCCAGCGTGCTGATACCACTGAAACACCACTTATGAAGCACAGGAATAATTGTACTTAATGTGTATTTAGTGCCCCCCGGTAGGAGGATATGCTTATTTATTAGGCTCCGCACGGTGAAGTGGAAGAGGAATCTGTCTCCCCAGTCATCTAGCTCCACTTTAAATCATAGACTAGCAGCATCTCCCCACGGCACTTAAAACCCATCTACACCTGATGGATATGAGATGGCTCAGAGTATCCATCTCTCTCTCTCATATGGTGGGTCTCGACTGTTTTCAGGGTAGGGGAATTGGGGGGGGGGGGGGGGGGGGGGGGGCAAATGAGTGGATTTAGGGTCTTCTGGGGGGCTCGCACTCACATGTAGGTTTTTCACAGTGCGTGCTGATCTTACTGAAATTCTGTATTCTTCTGTAGCACACAGTATGTATGTGTAATGTAACGAAGGTTTTTGTACAGACCCATAGTTGAGACGGCTGCTCTTTATGGCCTAGGTGTCTCGTGACAGATATGCAATCTCAGTTGGACTAACCTGGGTGAATAAACGTTGAAAACAATAACTGTATCAGTTGTGTGAGTCGACAGCGTCCCCCCCCCCCCCCCTCCTCTACCTCAGTGATATAATGCAGTAATACAGTAACAAACAGGGCTGTCTAGGAGTGACTAGTGTTATGTTTACACGCTGTCCTCTCTGGGACTCAATATCGCTTAGTAGCACATCTCACCACAGCTCAGCCTAGCGTGGTCATAGGTGAAGTGATACCATGAGAACAGATGGTTCTTTATCACACACAGCCACTGTGGTGTCCCAAACAGGTCCGGAGTAAACACTGGAGCAGGACACAACGCAAAAGGGAGACAGCTAGAGGCTTTACACACTCCCTCAAAACACAGACATGTGACATCTAAGGCAACATCTTTGTTCTGATGGAGACACGTGTTATGTAATGCAGACACTTGCAAGTCTGTTTCCATCACTTTCACATCACACAGACTGACACACACTACTGTGAAGAGCAGGAGTCTAACACTAGCGCTGTTTGTACCCATCTCCTTCTCTGTTCTCTTTTAAAACAGCACACTATTGATGTCATAAATACATGATTATAAACAGATCTGAGCTCAGCTAAGACGGTCCTTTTCCTAACAACCTAATAGGTCATGATTCCCTTAGCTAAGAGGTGCACTGATCAGAGAGGGGTAGTCTCAGTCTGCATCCCAAATAGCACCCTATTCCCTATTTAGTGCCTTACATTTGACCATGCAGGGCTCGTAGCAAATGCTACAGACTGAATAAGGCTCTGGACAAAAGTAGCGCACTGTTGGGAATAGGGTGCCATTTGGGATGCACATTTGGTGTCCCCAGCAGAGTATGTGCTACTGCAACATTGATTACAACACCTGGTAAGACACACACTCGTTCTCTCCCCAGCATGAAGAAATCCTTCCCATCATGCATCAGTGAAATGTTGTGTTATTCCTAGCGAGCCTCTTAAATGTCAACCCTGATTTGTAAATGATATGCTGCTCCTAATTACGTTGATATTTCCCTGAGCGAAACAAACCCACTCTCGGTCTCTTTCTCCCTCTCTAAGAACACTGGAGCCTGTGAGAGGCTCACGTTTACAGAGGAATGCGCTGTTGTCATTAGCATGAAGCACCCTCACAGCTCACACTGACAGTTAAGAACCCTCTCCATCTCCCTCACCAATCCCTCAGACAGACATGCGTTAAAACTGAAATGGAATGGGTATGACTTGGGTAGGATCTGTCCTCTTCCTCAATTGCCATGTGTGGACCCCCAGGAAGAGTAGCTGCTGCTATCACAACAGCTAATGGGGATCCTAATAAAATACCAGAAATAACATAGAATGTCGAAAAGGCGCCTGTGATAATCTTCTAAAATGCGGAAATCTGAGCCCAGCAAACACACCACAGGGATCATGGTAGCCTTTGAGCTGTGATGTAAAATGAGTCTTGAGACTCCAATAGGCAGCATCCCTCGCCCCGGGAGACAGAGAATAGGTCAAGCTGATAGGCCAAGCCGAAGCATCTCAGAGGAGAACGGAGATCATTTCCACATCTTAACCCCAAGGGGTGTATTACTATCACCATTACGGATATTTTTTCACAACATAGCCTTTGGATACGGAAAATATGATTGGTCTACAAAAAAAAAGTATGTTGCTTTACAACTCTAAGGGGCAGAAACTGGAGTCCCTGGTTACATTAAAAGGGAGCATCTATGTGATTCTCTTTAGCCCTCTCCCGACAGACCTCTCATGGTGTGAGACGAGTAGAGATGAGTTGAGAGACTCCTCAGCCCTGGCCGCCGGAGACCCAGGCAGCCGCACAGAGCCAGCTAACGACATCCAGACATAAAGGGCATTAGAATAAGAGAATAAGCCCGCCAGTCTTTGAATGGACTTCTATCTGGAGAGTCAACATCACCAGGCCTTAGACACTGAGCCAGAGAGCCAGAAAGCTTGGAGCGAATAATGTGGGCTAGCGCGCGGCCCTGATCTGAGCGGCCAAACAAAGTGGCTAACGCAGGCCAACTCAGGCATCCCATTAGCCTTTGAGTGTAAATGTCAGCGTCTTGCTGCCCTAGTTCAACAAGCTATTCCCGCCCTCGCTCCCCAGAGACACACAATGTAAAAACACCAACGGAGACGGGGGAAATGAGTCAAATGCCAGCTGTGACTATTAAAAAAAGAATAGGCATTTGTCCTTTTTTTTTTGCCTCAAAGCAACCTCTCTCCGGCTGATACCGGCAATGACTCATTCCAGCAGAGATCACAAAAGGTGTTGATGTGAAAAAGGCCAAATGCTGAGCATTAACATGTTTTTCTCCAACGGGTGAAGGAAATATTTGTATCAGAGTAAGTAACCGGGATCAAAAAAAAGGTCCAGGCGATGCTTTACAACAACAACAGCGGCAGCAGAGAACGGAGAGAACACTAAATAGAGGGCAGCGGACAAAGATAGACATCAAGGTTTTTCCGAGAAGTAGGTTTTTAAAAGTTTGGGGACATTTCATTTGCAGCTCTTTTAAGTGGAGGGAGAGAGGTTGTGTTTGATCTAAAAGGTTGGAGTGCTGGTTGAGCCCTACAGAATACACTTCTGCTCTTTGCTTCTCAACTCTACTGGAAGTGTTTAGTTCTTCATATAACGTCGACAAAAAAAAGAAAGGTCCTCTCACTGTGAACTGCGTTTCTTTTCAGCAAACTTAACATGTGTACATATTTGTATGAACATAACAAGATTCAACAACTGAGACATAAACTGAACAAGTTCCACAGACATGTGACTAACAGAAATGGAATAATGTGTTCCTGAACAAACGGGGTCCCAGGCGTGCTAAATTAGATTGACATCCAGGCTATTCGCTGGCCATGGCAGAACACTGACATTCCGGTCTTGCAGGCAATCACACACAGAATGAGCCGTATGGCTGGTGGCATTGCCATGCTGGAGAGTCATGTCAGGATGAGCCTGCAGGAAGGGTACCACATGAGGGAGGAGGATGTCTTCCCTGTAACGCACAGCATTGAGATTGCCAGCAATGACAACAAGCTCAGTCCGATGATGCTGTGACACACCGCCCCAGACCATGACGGACCCTCCACCTCCCAATCGATCCCCCTCCAGAGTACAGGCCTCGGTGTAACGCTCATTCCTTCAACGATAAACGCGAATCCGGCCATCACCCCGGGTGAGACAAAACCGCAACTCGTCAGTGAAAAGCACTTTTTGCCAGTCCTGTCCGGTCCAGCGATGGTGGGATTGTGCCAACAGGCGACGTTATTTCCGGTGATGTCTGGTGTGTCTGGTGAGGACCTGCCTTACAACAGGCCTAAAAGCCCTCAGTCCAGCCTCTCTCAGCCAACTGCGGACAGTCTGTGCACTGATGGAGGGATTGTGCGTTCCTGGTGTAACTCGGGCAGTTGTTGTTGCCATCCTGTACCTGTCCCGCAAGTGTGATGTCCGGATGTACCGATCCTGTGCAGGTGTTACACGTGGTCTGCCACTGCGAGGACGATCAGCTGTCCGTCCTGTCTCCCTGTAGCGCAATCTTAGGCATCTCACAGTACGGACATTGCAATTTAATGCCCTGGCCACATCTGCAGTCCTCATTTGAGAACAAGTTCTCATTTGCAACTGCGACCTGGCCAATATAAAATAAAGCAGTGTGACACAGACAACAACACCGAGTTACACATGGAGTAAACAATAAACAAGCCAATAACACAAACAAATAAATGACACAGTAGAAAAAAAAAGTCTATATACAGTGTGTGCAAAAGGCATGAGGAGGTAGGCAATAAATAGGCCATAGGAGCGAATAGTTACAATTTAGCAGATAACACTGGAGTGATAAATGAGCAGATGATGATGTGCAAGTAGAGATACTGGTGTGCAAAGGAGCAGAAAAGTAAATGAAATAAAAACAGTATGGGGATGAGGTAGATAGATTGGGTGGGCTATTTACAGATGGACTTGGTACAGCTGCAGCGATCGGTTAGCTGCTCAGATAGTTGATGTTTAAAGTTGATGAGGGAAATAAAAGTCTCTAACTTCAGTGATTTTTGCAATTCGTTCCAGTCACTGGCAGCAGAGAACTGGAAGGAAAGGCGGACAAATGAGGTGTTGGCTTTGGGGAAGACCAGTGATATATACCTGCTGGAACGTGTGCTACGGGTGGGTGTTGTTATTGTGACCAGTGAACTGAGATAAGGCGGAGCTTTACCTAGTATAGACTTACAGATGACCTGGAGCCAGTGGGTCTGGCGACGAATATGTAGTGAGGGGGCCAGCCGACTAGAGCATACAGGTTGCAGTGGTGGATGGTATAAGGTGCTTTAGTAGCAAAACAGATGGCACTGTGATAGACTGCATCCAGTTTGCTGAATAGAGTGTTGAAAGCCATTTTGTATATGACATCGCAAAAGTCGGGGATCGGTAGGATAGTCAGTTTTACTAGGGTAAGTTTGGTGGCGTGAGTGAAGGAGGCTTTGTTGCGAAATAGAAAGCCGATTCTAGATTTGATTTTTGATTGGAGATGTTTAATATGAGTCTGGATAGAGAGTTTACAGTCTAGCCAGACACCCAGGTATTTATAGTTGTCCACATATTCTAGGTCGGAACCGTCCAGGGTGGTGATGTTAGTCGGGCGGGCGGGTAGCGAATGGTTGAAAAGCATGCATTTGGTTTTACTAGCATTTAAGAGCAGTTGGAGGCCATGGAAGGAGTTTTGTATGGCATTGAAGCTTGTTTGGAGGTTAGTTAGCACACTGTCCAAGGAAGGGCCAGAGGTATACAGAATGGTGTTGTCTGCGTAGAGGTGGATCAGAGAATCGCCCGCAGCAATAGGCAACATCATTGATATATACAGACAAAAGAGTCGGCCCGAGAATAAAACCCTGTGGTACCCCCAGAGAGACTGCCAGAGGTCCGGACAACATACCCTCCGATTTGACACACTGAACTGTCTGCAAAGTAGTTGGTGAACCAGGCGAGGCAGTCATTAGAAAAACCAAGGCTATTGAGTCTGCCGATAAGAATACGGTGATTGACAGAGTCGAAAGCCTTGGCCAGGTCGATGAAGACGGCTGCACAATACTGTCTTTTATCGATGGTGGTTATGATATCGTTTAGTACCCTGAGCATGGCTGAGGTGCACCTGTGACTGGCTCGGAAGCCGGATTGCACAGCGGAGAAGGTACGGTGGGATTCGAAATGGTCAGTGATCTGTTTATTAACTTGGCTTTCGAAGACTTTAGATAGGCAGGGCAGAATGGATATAGGTCTGTAACAGTTTAGGTCTAGGGTCTCACCCCCTTTGAAGAGGGGGATGACCGCGGCAGCTTTCCAATCTTTAGAGATCTCGGACGCTATGGAAGAGAGGTTGAACAGGCTGGTAATAGGGGTTGCAACAATGGCGGTGGATAGTTTTAGAAAGAGAGGGTCCAGATTGTCTAGCCCAGCTGATTTGTACGGGTCCAGGTTTTGCAGCTCTTTCAGAACATCTGCTCTCTGGATTTGGGTGAAGGAGAAGCTGGGGAGGCTTGGGCAATTAGCTGGGGGGGGGGGGGGGGGGGGGTGGCCAGGGTTGGAGTAGCCAGGAGGAAGGCATGGCCAGCCGTTGAGAAATGCTTATTGAAATGTTCGATTATCATGGATTTATCAGTGGTGGCCGTGTTACCTACCTAGCTGGGAGGAGGTGCTCTTGTTCTCCATGGACTTTACAGTGTTGGAGTTAGAGCTACAGGATTCAAATTTATGCTTGAAAAAGGTCGATTAGAAAGGCCTGCTCGCAGAAGTATTTTAGGGAGCGTTTGACAGCGATGAGGGGTGGGCGTTTGACCGCGGACCCATAGCGGATACAGGCAATGAAGCAGTGATCGCTAAGATCCTGATTGAAAACAGCTGAGGTGTATTTGGAGGGCAAGTTGGTCAGGATAATGTCAATGAGAGTGCACATGTTAACGGATTTAGGGTTGTACCTGGTGGGTTCCTTGATGATTTGTGTAGGCATCTAGCTTAGATTGTAGGACTGCCGGGGTGTTAAGCATATCCCAGTTTAGGTCACCTAACAGAATGAACTCTGAAGCTCGATGGGGGCCCATCAATTCACAAATGGTGTCCAGGGCACAGCTGGGAGCGGAGGGGGTCGATAGCAGGCGGCAACAGTGAGAGACTTATTTCTGGAGAGGTTAATTTTTAAAATTAGAAGTTCAAACTGTTCGGGTATAGACCTGGAAAGTATGACAGAACAAACACAGTAGATTGCAACTCCTCCCCCTTTGGCAGGTATATCTTTTTTTGTTGTTGAATTTTTACCCCTTTTTCACCCCAATTTCGTGGTATCCAATTGTTGTAGTAGCTACTATCTTGTCTCATCGCTACAACTCCCGTACGGGCTCGGGAGAGACGAAGGTTGAAAGTCATGCGTCCTCCGATACACAACCCAACCAGCCGCACTGCTTCTTAACACAGCGCGCATCCAACCCGGAAGCCAGCCGCACCAATGTGTCGGAGGTTACACCGTGCACCTGGCAACCTTGGTTAGCGCGCACTGCGCCCGGCCCGCCACAGGAGTCGCTGGTGCGCGATGAGACAAGGACATACCTACCGACCAAGCCCTCACTAACCCGGACGACGCTAGGCCAATTGTGCGTCGCCCCACGGACCTCCCGGTCGCGGCCGGTTACGACAGAGCCTGGGCGCGAACCCAGGGACTCTGATGGCACAGCTGGCGCTGCAGTACAGCGCCCTTAACCACTGCGCCCCTGGCAGGTATATCTTGACGGAAAATGTTGTAGCTGGGTATGGAAATCTCAGAATTGGTGGTGACCTTCCTAAGCCATGATTCAGACACGGCAATGACATCAGGGTCGGCAGAGTGTGCTAAAGCAGTGAGTAAAACAAACGTAGGGATCACAGAAGTCAACAAATGAGGGTGCCTGGGGACATACAGAGAGGAGAGGGTCCAGATTGTCTAGCCCAGCTGATTTGTAGGGGTCCAGGGGTAGGGGTACCTCATGCCTCCTTGCAGCATGCCTAAGGCACGTTCAAGCAGATAAGCAGGGACCCTGGGCATCTTTCTTTCTGTGTAATTCAGAGTCAGTAGAAAGGCCACTTTAATGTCCTAAGTTTTCATAACTGTGACCTTAATTGCCTACCATCTGTAAGCTGTTAGTGTCTTAACGACCGTTCCACAGGTGCATGTTCATTAATTGTTTATGGTTAATTGAACAAGCATGGGAAACAGTGTTTAAACCCTTTACAATGAAAACCTGTGAAGTTATTTTGATTTTTACGAATTATCTTTGAAAGACAGTGTCCTGAAAAAGGGCCGTTTCTTTTTTTTTGTGCTGAGTTTACATTTAGGATGTGGAATGATACAGAGACTAGACATTTGAGACTAGGCATTTGTACAAACACAGGAAGTTGGTTTTGTGTGCGTCTGTTTGATGTGTCTGCGCCTAAGTGTGGTAGTAAAGTCTGGTGTGTGTGTGTGTGTGTGTGTTCAGTATGTTTAGTCTAATGTGTGCATGTGTGTATTATGCATGTGTGTGCGTTAGGTGAGCGTGTGTTTGTCCTAGAAGTTGTGGCCCCGGGCTCTGCCCTGAGGATGTGTCCTGATATGCCCCAGTGCTCTGTGTGGCATTTCTCAGTAAAGGCCACAGTAAACAACAGCATCCCCACAAGGAGACAGAAGTCTACATCTGAACCCCCTCTCTCTTTCCTTCCTTCACCACACCACGCCCTCACCACTCCCTTCTCCTTCACGCCATCTCTCCTTCACCGTGCAGGTCAAATCCTCACTCCTCTTTCCAGACATCTCTAGATCATTTTGTTGGCCAAAATAAAAATCATTTCTAAAAACCCAAACTACATTAAAATAGAGAGGCCACAGTGGGTCTATTAGGGGAGATAACGTCAGTACCACAGAGGAACTGAGGTTGGACACATCATGGGGGAGAGTGTGAGCCAGCAGACAACAGTAGCCCAATTTATTCACTCTAAACACGGAAACCAAATATAACTAGTGCCAAAAGACTGTTAACGCACGCGACTGGCATGCCAAGCACTGGCTCTTTCTCTCTGTCTGCACGCTAATTGCATGCGTGCTGTTTTAGTGGGAATAACTAAGCTCGAGCCAATTTAATGAACAAAAGGATCACGTTAATGACCTGTCCCATTACATCTACCACGCGCTTTCTCTCCCTAACACTTTTTCCTCCCTCTCCCGTTCCAGCTAGTGGAGGGTTGTTCGCCAACGAACAGCTCTTTTTTAGTAGTGAACGTTGGGAACTGACCCGCATCTGCGGAAGAGCCGTTCACTTGGCTCCCTGATTTGCGTACTACTACTACTACTACCACCGTTTAAGCTCTAGACAACCATTATCTGTAGATCAGTTATAAAAACGTTCTCTCAAAATGGTAATTCATCGCTGCAGGAACAATAGGTTGTGAGAAGAGAGCCTCATTCTGGTCCACGCTCATTTTTGCAATGTGATCTAATTGATTTCGTCAGGTAACAAAATGTCCTTAAACTCATATTTCACTGTCCGAAATAATGGTCTGCAACTTTGTATATTTTCAAAAAATGTTTATGCACTACTGAACAAAACTCTGTTTGGGAGTCAAATGAGGGCTCCTTTAGGTGAGCGGAGCCAAAAGGTCAGTCTTTTTCGAAAAGACTCGGAATGCCCTAGTGTCAGCTCCTTCCTTTTTTGACCTCAGTCACTCTCCCGCCCCCTTTTCGATCTTTTAATGGTTATTTGGCCTTACAAGCAGACAGACAGGCCTGCAGGAATATTACCACGGCATTAGCAGAGGATGTGGATGCCACAGTGACTTTAACCTCCCCTACCGTAGCTCAGTCAGCCCCAGTAGAACAAGGGGTAAGAAGAGTATGGAGTCGATCTAGCTACAGTATCTCTGCCCTCTGTTCCAAAACCTCCCATGCTAAACCATCCCAGATCCCACACAGCAATTAGCTAACCCAGGCATCCGCTGGCTAAATCTAACCCAGAATCTCCCTATGGTCCTCGTTCACCCAGGCACATAGCACCTTCCACACAACTATCCCACCCCCCACCCCTCCCACTGAGGGTAACCTAAGTTAACCTAAGATAGCGCTCATGTTACATGAGTTTCCGCAATGTTATGTGAGCGTTACACGTTACCCAGGGGCCTCAGCAGTCTGGGTTAAGCTGGCATCGTCCCATGAACCGCCAGTGTGGTCAGAGTGGTTTGAGCCTAACCAGACTTAATGATAACATTTCTCCTCAGAAAAGGAAAAAGACAGACTCTGCAACATTGTGAGACAGTTAGCTACATGTTGCCCTTGAGACGGAGTCTGAGTTTAGTGTGGGATGCCATTTCAATAGGAAAACAGCTTAAACAGAGCCTACACAGTTTGAGTTGGATTTTTTTTTAAACAGACATTATTACATCTTGGAAATAGGTTAGCTGTTTAAGCCATTATCATTTCACAGAACTCAGAGCTATTATCAGTTTGAAATGAGAGATCATGTCACGCTGTTACTAACTGTAAGTATATGTTACAAATTAAAAGCAGGAAAAGGATGAGTTCCAAATAAACAACAACATTCCTACGCTCAATTACCCGTGGTAGAACTCAATAGCCTGTGGAAAACGCACAACGCGCACGCGCACACACACACACACACACACCTGCATACACTCACATGCGGGCGTGCACTGAGAACAAACACATATGTACTGATAAAGGATGCAAGGGCTCGTTCAGCAGTGGTTGCAGTGTCGCAGGGGAATTGACACAATAGTTGACTTCCATGTAGAGAGAGACAATTAGTTCAGGTTCATTGACTTCTACAGAGGCAGTGGAGCACTGTAATTACCATGGCTTAGACAGCAGAGACGCTAGGAGAATACACACACAGTCCTGAAATCCTTCCAGGGCGAGGTCTATTCTTCACTACCACAGAAAGAAGCACAGAGACCAAGGAAGAGGGAGAGAAAGAAAGAAAGAGAGTCTATTGTTTTGCAGTACATAACAAGCATAGCAGTGGTGGCAAATGATAGAGGTTGATTCAGACGTAGGCCTACCATATAAACAGAGAAAGGGAAGAGGGCAACAACAGAAAAATACAGAGTGAAAGAAATCGAGAAAAGGACTAAAGATCCCCAAAACAATCTAATCTGTCCTTGGGTGCCCTCTTTCTGCAGCATTGTTGTGTTAAAGCCAGATAAGTGAAGAAGGGCTGCAGTGAGTGAAGAAAAAGAAGAGAGAAAAGAGAAAATCAATGACAAGAGGCTCCACCTGCGGTAAAGGAGCGAGGCGAGGCAATATGGAGTGAGAAGGGGGGTGGCGGGGTGATAGTGAATGGTTGTGGCAGGGAGAGATGCATCAATCTGGGGGTCTGCTTTTAACCCCTCTCCACCCAAAGAGAAAGAGATGTTGATGGAGGTCGTTGAATGAGTGAAAATGTACGTAGTTCCCCTCAATCTAAGACAATACTTCATATTTCTTTGATAATAACATGAAAGCGTTACGCTCATAATGGAAATGCTTACTATATACAATAATATAATATATACAACCTCTGTCTTCCTCTGAAGGTCATCCGCCTAGGGGTGATTAATTCATGAAACAATATCTAAGTGGCTAACTGAAAGGCTTATATTATTCACAAAGTTTCAGGTCAGGTCGTTGAAATACAATTACATCCCAGGCGCTGGGATCTAAATTAAAGTTAAATATTTAGTAAATGCTTCCCAAGCGGCCTGAGAGATTGGGCTGGGGTGTCATGTGATCAGTCCAATCTAACGGGGAGATTCCACAGCAAACAGCTGAGGAGGACTATAACTCGACACCAGACAGGAGAGGTGTAACAGTATAGCTTCCGTCCCTCTCCTCGCCCCAACCTGGGCTCGAACCAGGGACCCTCTGTACACATCAACCACAGTCACTCACGAAGCATCGTAAATAAATTGTAAACAATTGTTTTCTACCTTTCTCTGTGTGCTCTCTCCTTAAAAATGTGCTCCCGTTAACTACTTAAGACATTGGCTCAAATTTAGGTTGTGCCTTTATATTTTGAGGGTTAGGGTTAGGCTTCTCAAACCCCAATCCCTGGCCTGGTTTGCTTCCCGTTCCCGGATGTTTCGCGATGTTGCGCCTCTTAGTTTTGGAACTCTGTGGTGCTGCGGCTGCTGACCGAGAGTAGAGGAGAAAATCAGAGTTCCTTCATTTTGCTATTTGAACGGTTATAAACAGTGACCGTGGACATTTGCCTCACAAATAACTGTTACCTAAAATTCCATAACCATCAAAGCCCTACACAACAGAGACATCTCCTGCAATCCTACAGAAGGAAGGAAGTTCATATGCATGCACAGACACACAGACACATTTGTTCTTTGACAGACTATATAAGAATAAATGTTCCACTCTGCTCACTCTAAAAAAGGAGAGAGGAGAAGAGTGGCCTGTCCTTCAGCGGCACATCATCGATCTCTATTTGGTCTGTCCACTAGGTGCCCTGGTCGACTCAGCACTTCTACGGTCAACTCAACACACACATACCTCTACACACACTCCTCCCTGATAGCACAAGGACGCCTGTGGAGCAGCAGCCCTGGACGGAGGACAAAAGTGCTAATATCGCTGGCATAGGTCCTCTACAGTGTCCATTTTAGGACATCCTCAGCCCAAGCGTCACTGACTCAAGGAGAGGTGAGGCTTTGAGGCGGAGGGTGTCCTAACATCAAATCAAATCCAAATGTATTGGTAGCATACACAGATGTTATTGCAAGTTTAGCAAAATGCTTGCGTTCCTAGCTCCAACAGTGCAGTAATGTCGGACAATACACAACACACATCAATCTAAAAAAGTAAAAGAATGGAATTAAGAAATATAGAAATGTTAAGACGAGCAATGTCGGAGCCCGAAGTATGTACAGTTGAAGTCGGAAGTTTACATACACCTTAGCCAAATACATTTAAACTCAGATTTTCACAATTCCTAACATTTAATCCTAGTAAAAATGCCATGTCTTAGGTCAGCTAGGACCACCACTTTATTTTAAGAATGTGAAACGTCAGAGTAGAGAGAATTATTTATTTCAGCTTTTATTTTTTTCAGCACATTTTATTTTTTTTCATCACATTCCCAGTGGGTCAGAAGTTTACATACACTCAATTAGTATTTGGTAGCATTGCCGTTAAATTGTTTAACTTGGGTCAAAAATTTCAGGTATCCTTCCACAAGCTTCCCGCAATAAGTTGGGTGAATTTTTGCCCATTCCTCCTGACAGAGCTGGTGTAACTGAGTCAGGTTTGTAGGCCTTCTTGTTTGCACACGCTTTTTCAGTTCTGCCCACAAATGTTCTATAGGATTGAGGTCAGGGCTTCGTGATGCCACTCAAATTCCTTGAGTTTGTTGTCCTTAAGCCATTTTGTCACAACTTTGTAAGTATGCTTGGGTTCATTGTCCATTTGGAAGACCCATTTGCGACCAAAAGTATGATCTTTGTCCCCATGTGCAGTTGCAAACCATAGTCTGTATTTTTTTGGGCGGTTTTGGACCAGTGGCTTCTTCCTTGCTGAACGGCCTTTCAGGTTGTGTTGATATAGGACTTATTTTAGTGTGGATATAGATACGTTTGTACCTGTTTCTTCCAGCATCTTCGAAGGTCCTTTGCTGTTGTTCTGGGATTGATTTGCATTTTTCACACAAAAGTACATTAATCTCTAGGAGACAGAACGCTTCTCCTTCCTGAGCGGTATGACGGCTGTGTGTCCCATGGTGTTTATACTTGCGTACTATTGTTTGTACAGATTAACGTGGTACCTTCAGGCGTTTGGAAATTGCTCCCAAGGATGAACCAAACTTGTGGAGGTCTACAATTTTATTTCTGACGTCTTGGCTGTTTTCTTTTGATTTTCCCATGATGTCAAGCAAAGAGACGCTGAGTTTGAAGGTTGGCCTTGAAATACATCCACAGGTACACCTCCAATTGCCTCAAATTATGTCAATTAGCCTATGAGAAGCTTCTAAAGCCATTACATAATTTTCTGGAATTTTCCAAGCTGTTTAAAGGCACAGTCAACTTAGTGTATGTAAACTTCTGACCCACTGGAATTGTGATACAGTAAATTATAAGTAGAATAATCTGTCTATAAACAATTGTTGGAAAAAATTACTTGTGTCATGCACAGAGTAGATGTCCTAACCTGCTTGCCAAAACTATAGTTGGTTAACAAGAAATCTGTGAAGTGGTTAAAAAACTAGTTTTAATGACTCCAACCTAAGTGTATGTAAACATCTAACTTCAACTGTATGTGTATAGTATATGTACAGAAAGTGAAATAGGATAGGCTTTGAATACATTACATGAATATGAAGTGTGTAAAACAGTACACATGATTTAAAGTGACCAGTGTTCCATGACTATGTACATAGTGCAGAAGCCTCTAAGATGCATGGTAGAGTAACTGGGTGGTAGCCGTCTAGTGACCGTGACTTAAGTTCAGGGCAGGGTACTGGGCGGGGGTCGGCAAGTGGTGACTATTTAACAGTCTTATGGCCTTGAGATAGAAACTGTTTTTTTGTCTCTCGGTCAAAGATTCGATCCACCTGTATTGACCTCGCTTTCTGGACAGTAGCGGGGTGAATAGGCCATGGCTCGGGGTGGCTGAGGTCCTTGATCTTCTTGGCAGTCCTGTGACAATGGGTGCTGTAGATGCAGGCAATGTGCCCCCGGTGATGCGTTGGGCAGACCGTGCCACAATCTGGAGAGCACTGCGGTTGCGGACGGTGCAGTTGCCCTACCAGGCAGTGATGCAGCCCGACAGGATGCTCTCAATGGTGCATCTGTAAAAGTTTCCTGAGGTTGAAGAAGCGCTTTTGTGCCTTCTTCACCACACTGTCTCCTGTGCCTTGCAAAAGTATTCATCCCCCTTGGCGTTTTGTCTATTCTGTTACATTATAATTGAAATTTAAACAATTTTAAATCATTTAAATAAATTTATTTTTTATTTTTTATTTCATGTAACACAAACACAAAATAGTCCAAATTGGTTAAGTGGAAAAAATTACTTCTTTCAACAACAAAAAAACACAACAAAAAATACGGAAAAGTGGAGCGTGTATATGTATTCACCCCCTTTGCTATGAAGCCCCCAAATAAGATCTGGTGCAACCGATTATCTTCAGAAGTCACATAATGAGTTAAATAAAGTCAAACTGTGTGCAATCTAAGTGTCACATGACCTCAGTATATATACACAAATGTTATGAAAGGCCCCAGAGTTTGCAACACCACTAAGCAAGGGGCACCACCAAGCAGAAGGCACCATGAAGACCAAGGAGCTCTCTAAACAGATCAGGGACAAAGTTGTGGATAAGTACAGATCAGGGTTGGGTTATAAAAAATATCAGAAACTTTGAACATCCCACGGAGCACCATTAAATCCATTATAAAAAAATGGAAAGAATATGGCACCACAACAATCCTGCCAAGAGAGGGCCACCCACCAAAACTCATGGACCATGCAAGGAGGGCATTAATCAGAGAGGCAACAAAGACACCCAAGATAACCGTGAAGGAGCTGCAAAGCTCCACAGTGGAGATTGGAGTATCTGTCCAGTGGACCACTGTAAGCCGTAAAATGCACAGAGCTGGGCTTTACGGAAGAGTGGCCAGAAAAAAAGACATTGCTTAAAGTAAAAAATAAGCAAACACGTTTGGTGTTCGCCAAAAGGCAATGTGGGAGACTCCCCAAACATATGGAAGGCACTCTGGTCAGATGACACTAAAATTTCGCTTTTTTGCCATCAAGGAAAACGTTATGTCTGGCGCAAACCCAACACCTCTCATCACCCCAGTGAAGCATGGTGGTGGCAGCATCATGCTGTGGGGATGTTTTTCCATCGGCAGGGACGGGGAACCTGGTCAGAATTGAAGGAATGAAGGATGGCGCTAAATACAGGGAAATTCTTCCAAAGATTTGAGACACCTTCCAGCAGGACAATGACCCTAAGCATACTGCTAAAGCAACACTCGAGTGGTTTAAGGGGAAACATTTAAATGTCTTGGAATGGCCTAGTCAAAGCCCAGACCTCAATCCAATTCAGAATCTGTGGTATTACTTAAAGATTGCTGTATACCAGCTGAACCCATCCAATGTGAAGGAGCTGCAGCAGTTTTGCC
This sequence comes from Oncorhynchus mykiss, assembly GCF_013265735.2. NCBI lineage: Eukaryota > Metazoa > Chordata > Actinopteri > Salmoniformes > Salmonidae > Oncorhynchus > Oncorhynchus mykiss. The sequence continues at coordinate 38,401,849 of NC_048573.1, forward strand.
TTGAAGAATGGGAGAAAATCCCAGTGGCTGGATGTGCCAAGCTATAGAGACATACCGCAAGATACTTGCAGCTGTAATTGCTGCAAAAGGTGGTTCTACAAAGACTTTGGGGAGGGGGGGGGGGAATAGTTATGCACGCTCAAGTTCTGTTTGCTTCAGAAGAAAATATATTTTGTATCTTTAAAGTGGTAGGCACGTTGTGGAAATCAAATGATACAAAACCCCCCAAAATCTATTTTAATTACAGGTAGTAAGGCAACAAAATAGGGAAAATGCTCTCGCAAGCCACTGTATGTGGGTGGACCATTTCAGATTGTAAGTTTGTGTAAGCAGAGGAACTTGAAGCTTTTCACCTTCTCCACTGTGGCCCTGTCGATGTGGACGTGCTCCCACTGCTGTCTCCTGAAGTCCACGATCAGCTCCCTTGTTTTGTTGACTTTGAATGAGAGGTTATTTTCCTGGCACCACTCCGCCGGGGCTCTCAACTCCTCCCTGTAGGCTGTCTCGTCATTGTTGGTAATCAGGCCTACCACTGTAGTGCCGTCTGCAAACTTGATGATTGAGTTGGAGACGTGTGTGGCCATACAGGGAGTACAGGAGGGAGCGGGTTCTGCACCTATGTGGGGCCCCTGTGTTGAGGATCAGCGTAGTGGAGGTGTTGTTGTTGGAGGTGTTATTTTTTGTACTCAACCATATTGCCAGTCACCCTTCGTTGGTTAAATGTGGTGGGTTGCACTTTCAGTTTTGCGTGAATGCTGCCATCCAACGTTCCCTCAAAGCTGTGCTCATGCGTGGGTCCGCAATAGCCTGAGACTGCCTCGCAGCTCACCGGTACTGTCACGCAGCTTGCAGAAGAACTATCAGACACTGAGAGAAGCACAAGATTGAACTTCACTCAACTTTCTAGAGTTTTCCTTGTTAGTTTACCCTATTAATGTTTCCCTTTACTGTGGCAATTGTGATCGAATCAATGCAATATTGGCCCCTTTCAATGTAACGTACCCAGTGGTGTAAAGTACTTAAGTAGTACTTTCAAGTATTTTTACTCAAGTTGTTTTTGGGGGTATCTGTACTTTACTACAAATATTTTACTTCACTACATTCCTAAATAAAATTATGTACTTTTTACTACATATATTTTCACTGACACCTAAAAGTTCTTGTTACATTTTGAGTGCTTAGCAGGACAGACAAATTGTCCAATTCACACACTCAAGAGAACATCCCTGATCATCCCTACTGCTTCTTATTTGGAGGACTCACTGAAAACACAAATGCTTCATTTGTAAATTATGTCTGTGTTGGAGTGTTCCTCTAGCTACCCGTAAACTAAAAAAATAAGTATATGCCATCTGGTTTACTTAATAAGCAATGTTTTATTATTTATACTTGTACTTTTACTTTTGAGACTTAAGTACATTTATTTTTGATAGTTAAGTATTTTTTTAAACCAAATACTTTTGTATTTTGTACTGGGTGATCATTTTCTATTAAAGGAATCTTTACTTTTACTCAAGTATGACAATTGGGTACTTTTATCCACCACTGAACATAGCGAAACAAAACGAACTATGCACATTTTTGTTGTGGTCAGAAGGCCTCATGAGTAGGATTCTATTGTGCATGACTAAGCCCACTCTACACAAACCTGTGCAGCATAACCAATCAGAGCTGTACTAGGCCTATATGCAAATAGACTATTGCCATATATGGATCTGTGCCACTTTGAACTGGACTGTGTTTACAGCTGTCGTTGTGACTCATGAATAGATGCGCTTGTTTTAAGATCAAAGCAAGAGCTGCATGCTAGCCACGTGTGCTTATTTAGTTCATAACCTTTGCTAGTTAGTGAGTTATTAGCCCAGTTATAGGTAATTTGTAGGGAGTCATTGCTTTCTACAAGCGCACAAAATGTCAGTCTAGTAAATAACAATTTGTTGTCTTAAAGGGCAGTGTTGTATTTTGAGACAGGCTGGAATTATCTAAAGAGCCAATAGGCAGAGGATAGCATAATTTGCCTGATTCTGTGTAATAATGTCATGGAAATAATAATGCACTTTATTTTTTAAAGTGGTTTCTTGCATCAAACAACAACAACATGTTCAGTCACCTCCTTGTTTGAAGGATAAGTGGGTAAACAGGTTAATGTCAAGCCCTGCATGTTTTTTTTTCTCTCAAAAGTCTCATGGAATGAAGGCCTACATTGAACACCACACATTGGCCTCTACTGTATTTGTATTTATTATGGATCCCAAATAGCAGCTACTCTTCCTGGGGTCCAGCAACATAACACAGGTACATACAGTTTAAAATACTACATGACATTACATTTCATAACACCTTACCCAACACATTCAGTGTTCCCCCTCAGGCCACCACTCCACCACCACATATTTACAATAGTCTTATCATGTGTATGTGTGTCTGTGCCCGTTTCCCTCTTTACAGACCCCACTGTTCCATAAGGTGTATTTTTATCTGTTTTTTTAAATCCGATACTACTGCTTGCATCAGCCATGGCTCTATATAGTACTGCGCACCTCCCATAGTCTGTTCTTGACTTGGGGATTGTGAAGAGACCTTTGGTGGCATGATCTTGTGGGGTATGCATGGGTGTGCTACTATAGGCTGAATGACAGAACAGCTATTTCCATGTTAAAATGTTATGAGATGCATTCTCTCCATTGTTTTTGAAGGTAGGCCACTGGTAGGCCTACATTATGATCAAAAAGCCACAGTAGCCTACTTGGCCGCTGTTAAAAAAGTAACTTAAAGCAGGTACAGCCTGTGTTCAGTGTCGAAAAAAAAGAGGGAACATTGCTGCCATCTATCCACGGTGTTTGGTTTGGATACGTTTTAATCGTCACAGTGGGAACATTCCCTATACACTTCCTGATTAACTCAGTCACCATGTCAGTGTATACGGTATTCTCAGAGGCAACCCGGAACACATCCCAGACCACATGATCAAAACAATCTTGAAGCATGGATTCCGATTGGTCAGACCAGCGCTGAACAATCCTTACCACGGGTACTTCCTCATTGAGTTTCTGCCTATAGGAAGGGAGGAGCAGGATGGAGGTGTGATCTGATTTGCCAAAGGGAGGGTGGGGGAGGGCTTTGTAGCCGTCCCAGAAGGGAGAGTAGCAATGGTCGAGAGTTTTTGAAGCACAAGTGATAAAACTTTGGTAGAGTTTTCCTCCGATATGCATTATTAAAGTCCCCAGCTACAATAAATGATGCTTCAGGATATGCGGTTTCCAGTTTGCACAAAGTCCAGTGTAGTTCCTTGAGAGCCGTCACGATATCAGCTTGAGGGGGAATATACACGGCTGTGACGATGACCGAAGATAATTCGCTCAGGAGGTAATATGGTTGGCATTTGATTGTGAGGTATTCTAGGTCGGGTGAACAAAGGGACTTGAGTTCATGTACATTACCTCAATCACCACATGAGTAGTTAATCATGAAACATGCACCTTTATTTTTCCCAGAGAGTTCTTTATTCCTGTCTGCGTGATGTACTGAGAACCCAGCTGGCTGTATGGATGGGGACAGTATTTCCGCATAGGGCCATGATTCCGTGAAACAGTGTCTCTGGAAAGAGAGTTTGTGTCCTTTATTGTCCAGGGACTGAACATTAGCGAGTAATATACTCTGAAGCGGTGGGTGGTATGAATGCCTCCCGAGTCCACTCCGAATACTTCTTCTCCGCCAGCGGCATCTTGGAGCAGTCTCTGGGATAAGTGGAATTGCCTTAGGGGGTACGAATAAAAGGATCCAATTCAGGAAGGTCGTATTTCTGGTCAAAATGCTGGTGAGTTACTGCCGCTCTAATATCCGGCTGTATGTAATAACGCAAAGTATGTTCTCAGCTAATAAGATGAGAAAAAAAGACAAAAAAACAAAATACTGCAAAGTTGCTTAGGTGCCATGAACACGGCAACCATGTCTATTGGCTCCATTTGAACCAGTCCAAAATATACACCGTAGTCTGGACAATCCCAGTCGTGGTGCACTGGTCAACAAACCAAAACCCTCATTCTTTCTCTCAACAAGTCTTAGAAAAAGTGTGGAGATTGTGAGTTACTTACGTATAGCTCTGGCAACAAATATGAAATTACATATCTACTTTCACCAACATAATATTGACATACATATGTGCTGCACGTCTATGAGCCTACTGTTTGTCATCCAGAGTACATATTCTCACAAACGCTGGAAAGAGGACAGAGAGAATTCCTCTGTGAAGCTATAAAAAGCCTGTGTGACTGACACAATGCAGGCTCATACGTGTTCCTTGTCATGTGGTGGGAGATGTTTTCATTGTGTTCCCTAAATCCTTTTCATCAAGCTCGCTGTTGTTGGTGAACAACATAAGACGCACGCTCTGCTTACCGTCATCCATCCTCCGACTGATTTTATTCTATTCTATCCATCTATGTTATTTATTTATCTCACAGTGTCGTTTCTATCTAGTCATCTATAAGCGATGAATCCAGCAGATGACAATTACATTTTTTTTAAAACAACCTCAGCTCCTCCCACAACCTATTTCCAGCCACTAGCCCACATTGGAAAACCTGTCAGCAAATGCCATCACCCAAACTTGTTATTCACCCAAACTATGAGTAATGTGCGCATAAATTAAAGGGAGGGATAATGAGAAACGCCACGCTTTGTGAAGTCAGGAAATGGAACGCAGCAGTGGCCAATCAAATCTGCAGATTAGAAATAAAATCAAACTATCTGACGACGTGACCTAAAAACTGCACAGGGATCAAGAAAATCAGACCACAACAAGACTCCCAATTTCCTTTCGTGGTCCTCATCTGATCTCAGTCAGACCAACATAGGGAGGGAGCAAGAGAGAGAGGGAGAAGGAGACAGAGAGGGAGAGAAAGAGGATACAGACGGAGGAGAGATGAGCTGAGAGAGAGAGCGAGAGACAGGGGGAAAGAGAGTAGACGTGGCGTAAAGATGAACAGATAGAGATAAGACACTCCTTCCCTTAGTAGTGTCTCCTAGCTAGCTAGGGGGATTCTGTCTCTCTTTTCTCCCCTCGGCTTTGAAGCTCTAATGCGTCTGATGTGGCATCTATCTCACGCCTGCCATGGTGTCCACTGTGTGTATCTGCCTGAGCAAGGGATGTGACACTGTCGGAGCACCACAGCAATGCAGAGACTAAGACACAATAGAAGAGGAGAAGACGAAGCTGTCTGCAGGTGCAGGCAGACAACACTGACGTGAATTTGGTTTGGAAACGCCTTTGATGCTGCTGTCGTATTAGTTGACTTGTAGTGCCTACGCTGTCTCCAACGTATCACCCCCTGTCATAACCATCCAAAGCCATTAGTGAGAACCCTAAAGCATCCTAAAGCATGTAAACATGTACTTGTTTAACATATATTTATTTCACCTACTGTGTGCGTGTTGTCAGTCATGTTGGGAAAACCAACAATAACAGTTCATGTTGAGGTAAGCACTGCTCTGAGTTCAGTGGATTGAGCTCTTTGGAATAATATACAGGCCTTAGCACAGTGGCGCAGTGGCAAATCAATTGTTAATAAACCATTTGACTGCTTCCCCCACCGTACCTTTTCATTTCCCCTCCCAGCAGCCCTACAGCTGCAGGGCAAATTAGCCTCTGCTGCCGAGGAAGAGTGGGAACAAGAGGAAGAAGAATGCAAGGGAAAGATGGGTGGGGTTGGGGAGTGGAAAAACGACCCAACACCTACAATTAAATGAACAAATCACTGTTCTTAATTAATCAGGGAATTACAAGCTGAGCTGTGGTGGGTTTGAGACGTGACTGATATGGTCTCCCACTCTGGATGTTGCTGTTAGTGGAGGAGACGCGGAGGAGAGCAAAGACAGACCAGAGTTTAACTAATAAAAGCTCTCCGCAGAGCCCCGAGCTGAACCCAGGGGCTGCTACCTCTCCTCCTTCTCTATCCTTATTTCTCCTTCTATCTTCCTCTCCCTCACTTCAATCTCCCCTCCCATTCCTCCCCCTCTCCCTCCCACTCTCAGCCCTTTGTTTGCTAATGAGGTGTGGGATTGACAGCTGGGGATTACACAGTCGCTTTGTAATCCTTTCATTCCTGCATTTAGGATAAATTGCCCTCCAGAGTAGGAACCTGCCTCCTGCCTCCAGGTCGTCCTTCTGCAGCCCTCAGTGTGTGTGTAAGTGCATGTGCGCACATGTGGGAAAAAACAATCTAACCATTCCCTCTGTACATGGTAATAGCCTCATTCAGCAGCCTGTCTATATGTCTGCCTCACCACATTCAGTCCCTCCCCGCAGGATCCCAAATAAAGGAGGCAGTGTCTACCCGTTAATCTACACCCCTTCTTCCCTCTACCTCCCGGAAGAGCAAATTCCTCGTCTTTCTGTTTATACCCCTCCATCCCTTTCTCGCTACCGCACAGAAGAGCAAATAAAGTCTGTGGTGAGAGGGCATCTCCGATTCCTCCTCTCTCCTTCCTCCCTCCCTCTCTCTCTCACAGGGTCTTGTTCCCTCAGTGGCCTCAGGATTCACTCTGGTTTTAATAATTCTCAGACACAGAGCGAGACAACTCTTCTCCTCTGCTCTTCTCCCTCATTCTCTCCCTCCGCTCCCACGCCCAAAGGAGGAAAAGCTAGGCCTTTCATTTCCCCCCTCTCTCCATCTCTGATGTCTGAGAAAAAGGAAAGAGAGCGAGGGAGAGGAAGAAGAAAGGGATTGTGACCGGTGTGCTGTTAAAAGCTTGTCGGACCCAGGGCTTGAAAGGGGGGTTCACTAGCCTACATTTAGACACATCCTGATTGACCTGAGCAAACCTAAGACAGAGCTATGGAATACTGCACGGTCATACCATCACATACTGTACTGAGCCACCAACTCCACAGTTCAAGGGTTCACGCTATACCTCCTAGCCTCGACAGTTTCAACGGTGCTATTAGCAGATACTCTTCAGATGTGTGTGGGATGTAGATATTGTCGATATGGAAGACACTTGTGTTCAAGGTTCAGTTAAATATGTTTTTATTTGTTTTAAATCTGAATTGTGGCTTTCTGCATACCACTGAGAGTTACCCAAGGCCAAACACACAAACACAGGCACTTTTTGCAGAGTGTCCGCCAGTGTTTGTATGTGTGTGTGTGTGTGTGTGCTTGCATGTGTGTGAAAGTACAGTATATACACACTTGAGAGAGAGAAAATATGAGAGCCAGAGTGAGCATTGTGGATGTTTACTTGTGTGTGCGCGGTCAACACAGCAGCTAGCTAACAGTCAGAGGGCGAAGAGAGAGAGCAGACCCTTCAGGGCACTAAACCCCCCCCCCCCCCCCCCCCCCCCCCCCCCACCCCACCCACCCAGACCCCGGATCATAGCCATTTGTTTTATAACTACAAACAAAGGCTCAAAGCCTTCTCATTAACTGGGCTTAATCAAGCAGCGATACGATGCCGTCCTCTTTCACCTAAACCCTCCCCAGAGGAGCTGCCTCCTCCTCTTTCCCTCCTTTCTATTTTGTCCCTCGCCCTCTGGATTATGTCACTCTGCTCGAGTCTTCGATCAGACAAAAGATGGGCACAATTAGCTTCACAACTTATTTATAATGTAGCTTTTTTTTTTTACTGAGCCCTACAGTACATGGCAGGAGACTGGACAGGTCACACCTTGCCTGTCACTGACAGCTCTGTTGAACCTGTCGAACAGAGGAAGCACATAAATCAATTTCAAAATATTGAGTCTCCTCCCCCCCCCCTGTTTTATTCCTTGTTTCGGTCTCTTTCTCCATTCTTTATTAACTCTCCTTTTGTTAGAGAAAGCCAGCTATATATTTTTAGAATATTATAAGCCATTTTAGTGAGGGCCCTTACAGAATCCCTTCGTAGGTGACCACGAGATCAAGAATGTATGTAAGTATTTCTGTCTGTAATGTCTTTCTTGTTATATGTCGGACCCCAGGAAGACTAGCTGTTGCCATTGGCGTCGGCTAATGGGGATCCTAATAAAATCATGAATCATAATAAGATCAGTGTAATAGTGACATTTTGAGGACAAACGGAGAGTGTGGAGAAGGTGAAATCTCTCTCATTCACACCATATTAATTAATGAATGTTGTGAGACATCACAGCACAGTTGATAGATATGTGACAAAAAATAAATCATGGATGGTGTTCAGAGATAGACGGGAAGGGCTGTGAGGAGCTGAAGGGTGGGCCAAAAACAACATGACTAATGTAAAATATACTGTGTCCGTAAAATGTATATGGGTTGAAAAATACACTACTTGACCAAAGGTATGTGGACACCTGCTTGTCGAACATCTCATTCCAAAATCATTGGCATTAATATGTGACCGACCGGCTCGATCTTATCTAGTAACATTTTAAATTATGTTTTTTACATTGGATAAAAGTAGAGACTCTTCTTTGTCTACACCCATTCAGCATCGTTCACGCCCTCTTAAGCCTTAGCCCCACCCATCTCTTTAAGGATTCACAAGTATGACATCACCAGCCTGGTGGTCCAAAATAGCATAACTGGTGTATTTTAAAACCAATAAACCCATCCGCGTAAAAATATATTTAGTATAATTTACTATAATATATAATAGACAAAGCCACAAATTTGAAGTGGTGTCCACATACTTTGGTATATGCAGTGCATTTCAGAAAGTATTCAAAAACATTCACTTTTTCCACATTTTGTTACGTTACAGCCTTATTCTAAAATTGATTAAATAAAACATCATCCTCATCAGCTACTTACAATACCCGCTAATGATTTTTTTTTTGTTTTCTTTACACAAAATTTTAAAGATAAATATCTTATTTACACAAGTATTCAGACTCTTTGCTATGAGACTCGAAATTGAGCTCAGGTGCATCCTGTTTCCATTGATCATCCTTGAGATGTTTATACGACTTGGAGTCCACCTGTGGTAAATTCAATTTATTGGACATAATTTGGAAAGGCACACATCTGTCTATATAAGGTCCCACAGTTGGCAGTGCATTTCAGAACAAGAACCAAGCCAGGTCAAGGGAATTATCCGTAGCGCTCCGGGAGAGGATTGGGTTGGTACACAGATCTGGGGAAAGGTACCAAAAAATGTCTGCAACATTGAAGGTCCCCAAAGAACACAGTGGCCTCCATCATTCTTAAATGGAAGAACTTTGGAACCATCAAGACTCTTCCTAGAGCTGGCCGTCCGGCCAAACTGAGCAATTGGGGCCTTGGTCAGGGAGGTGACCAAGAACCCGATGGTCACTAACAGAGCTCCAGAGTTCCTCTGTGGAGATGGGAGAACATTCCAGAAGGACAACCATTTCTACAGCACTCCACCAAATCTGGGATGTATGGTAGAGTGGCCAGACGGAAGCCACGCCTCAGTAAAAGGTACATGAGAGCCCACTCGGAGTTGCCAAAAGGCAACTGAATGCCAAGCGCCACGTCTGGAGGAAACCTGGCACCATCCCTATAGTGAATCATGGTGGTGGCAGCATCATGCTGTGGGGATGTTTTTCAGTGGCATGGAATGGGAGACTAGTCAGGATCAAGGGAAAGATGAACAGAGCAAAGTACAGAGATATCCTTGATAAAAACCTGCTCCAGAGTGCTCAGGGCCTCACACTGGGGCAAAGGTTCACATTCCAACAGGACAACGACCCTAAGCACACAGCCAAGACAACGAGCTTCAGGACAAGTCTCTGAATGTCCTTAAGTGGCCCAGCCAGAGCCCGGACTTGAACCGGATTGAACAACTCTGAAGAGACCTGAAATTAGCTGTGCAGCAACGCTCCCCATCCAACCTGACAGAGCTTGAGAGGATCTCCCCAAATACAGGTGTGCCAAGCTTGTAGCGTCATACTCAAGACTCAAGGCTGTAATTACTGCCAAAGGTGCTTCAACAAAGTACTGAGTAAAGGGTTTGAATACTAATGCAAATGTGATATTTCCATTTTTAAATTAAAAACCTGTTTATGCATTGTCATTATGGGGTATTGTGTATAGGTTGATGCAGAAAAAACCCAGATTTAATCCATTTTAGAATAAGGCTGTAAAGTCACAAAATGTGGAAAAAGTCAAGGGGTCTGAATAATTCTCGAATGCACTGTGGTCTTCAGAGATAGATGGGAGAATGTGGGGATTGTGAAGAGACCTTTGGTGTCATGTCTTGTGGGGTGTGCTACTATAGGCTGAATGACAGAATAGCTATTTCCATGATAAAATGTTACGGGATGGTCTTCAGAGATAGACGGGAGGGGTTGAGGGTAGCTGAATGATGGGACAAAAGGACAGAGAGTCCGCTCTCATTCACACCATATTAATGAATCTGGCGTGTCTCTCGCATGAACTGTGTTGGTCATTCATGTCAATACATAATGATTTTCACCTGTTAGTCCATTTGGTCAAAAAGGTCCAAAATGCAACATCAGATCTGAGAATGAATTCTTCTGATGGTGAGAAAAGCCTCAGTTCCGTGGTTCTCTACCCTCTACCACTAATACCATGGTCCAGTCAATCCTCTTCCCAATTTATATATTAAATGCAGTGGAGGCAGCTGAGAGGAGGACAGATCATAATAATGGCTGGAACAGAGCAAAGGGAATGGCATCAAACCATGTGTTTGAAACCATTCCACTAATTCCGCCCCAGCCATTACCACAAGCCTGTCCTCCCCAATATAAGGTGCCGCCAACTTGTGATTAAATGTCTATACAACTAACCAATTCACCAACTAGTCAACCAATCCCGCTACCTACCTGTCACCCATCAGCCACAAACGCCGGTTAACAGGGAAGACCAATCAATCACAGAGTCAATAGGTCAAGCTGTATCTTGTACAAGAGACATCAGACGGCACTTGAGGGATCAGAAGAGCAACGATCTCCAGTGGGGATCCCCATTTGTTAATCCCGAATTAACTTTTAGCCCGTTGAATTAACCCACACGACATAGGGACCAATCATTATCTTTTGATTATTGAACATTGCCAGTGGCTCTGTTTGTTGACTTCCTTCAGATCTCTTTTCTCTTTCCATTTCTCCTCTGTGTTTCCTCTGCTCTTCCTCTCTTTTAGAGAGAGTGTGATACGCTCCCTGGCTCTGAACTTAAGAAGTTAATGGGAAGAACATTCACAGGCAGTTCAGGACACAATCAGTGGTTAGGAGAAGATGTCTCTCTTCTTAGGGTTCCCCTCTCTTCTTTTTCATCCTCTCTTAACAAAGATGAAGGGTCTCCCTGCAAAAGGAATAACATATGAAGCTCTAATGCTCTCAGATTTGTCCTGCCCACATTCTCAACGAGATCACACACTTCTGCTGAATGATTAGGGGGACAAAAAGTGTGTGAAAAGTCTCTATACTTAACAATAATGAACTGATAAACAAAACGACACTGGATTCAACACTTAGTTTATCTGTTTAAATTATTATACAACATTTTTGCAACCAATAGAATGTTATACAGTACCAGTCATAGGCTTGGACACACATAGTGATTTCAGGATTTTCTTTATTTGTACTATTTTCTACATTGTAGAATAGTAGTGAAGACAAACTATAAAATAACACTTATGGAATCATGTAGCAACCAAAACAAAAAGTGTTAAACAAATCAATATATTTTGAGATTCTTCAAAGTAGCCATCATTTTTCCTTGACGACTGCTTTGCACACACTTGGCATTCTCTCAACCAGCTTCATGAGGTAGTCACCTGGAATGCATTTCAATTAACAGGTGTGCCTTGTTAAAAGTTCATTTGTGGAATTTCATTCCTTCTTAATGCGTTTGAGCCATTCAGTTGTGTTGTGACAAGGTATGGGTAGTATACAGAAGATAGCTCTATTTTGTAAAAGACCAAGTCCATATTATGGCAAAAACAGCTCAAATAAGCAAAGAGAAACAACAGTCCATCATTACTTTAAGACATGAAGGTCAGTCAATCCAGAAAATTTTAAGAACTTGAAATTGCAGTCGCAAAACCCATCAAGGGCTATGATGAAACTGGCTCTCATGAGCACCGCCACAGGAAAGGAAGACCCAGAGTTACGCCTGCTGCAGAGGATAAGTTCATTAGCGATGACAGCACCTCAGAAATTGCAGCCCGAATAAATGCTTCAAAGTTCAAGTAACAGACGCATCGCAACATCAACTGTTCAGAGGAGACTGTGTGAATCAGGCCTTCATGGTCGTATTGCTGCAAAGAAACCACTACGAAAGGACACCAATAATAAGAGACTTGCTTGGGCCAAGAAACATGAGCAATGGACAGACCGTTGGAAATCTGTCCTCTGGTCTGATGAGTCAGAATGAGATTTTTGGTTCCAACCGCCGTGTCTTTGTGAGACGCAAAGATCATCCGTTCACCTACTCTGCATATGTGGTTTCCTGCGTGAAACATGGAGGAGGAGGTGTTATGGTGTGGGGGTGCTTTGCTGGTGACACTGTATGCGATTTATTTAGAATTCAAGGCACACTTAACCAGCATGGCTACCACAGCATTCTGTAGTGATACACCACCCCATCTGGTTTGCGCTTAATGGGACTATCATTTGTTTTTTTAACAGGACAATGACAACACACCTCCAGGCTGTGTAAGGGCTATTTGACCAATAAGGGGAGTGCTGCATCAAATGACCTGGCCTCCACAATCACCCAAACTCAACCCAATTGAGATGGTTTGGGATGAGTTGAACCGCATAGTGAAGGAAAGCAGTCAACAAGTGCTCATTATATATGTGGGAACTCCTTCAAGACTGTTGGAAAAGCATTCCGCACGAAGCTGGTGGCGAGAATGTCAAGAGTGTGCAAAGCTGTCAGAGACAAACGGTGGCTACTTTGAAGAAACTCAAACATAAAATATATTTTTGGAAACACTTTTTGGGTTACTACATGATTCCATGTGTTATTTCATAGTTTTGATGTCTTCACAATTATTGTGCATAGTAGGAAAAAATTAAAATGAACAAGTAGGTGTCCAAACTTTTTACAGGTACTGTGTGTGTGTGTGTGTGTATATATAATTATATATATATACAGTGCATTGCGAAAGTATTCGGCCCCCTTGAACTTTGCGACTTTTTGCCACATTTCAGGCTTCAAACATAAAGATATAAAACTGTATTTTTTTGTGAAGAATCAACAACAAGTGGGACACAATCATGAAGTGGAACGACATTTATTGGATATTTCAAACTTTTTTAACAAATCAAAAACTGAAAAATTGGGCGTGCAAAATTATTCAGCCCCCTTAAGTTAATACTTTGTAGCGCCACCTTTTGCTGCATTTACAGCTGTAAGTCGCTTGGGGTATGTCTCTATCAGTTTTGCACATCGAGAGACTGACATTTTTTCCCATTCCTCCTTGCAAAACAGCTCGAGCTCAGTGAGGTTGGATGGAGAGCATTTGTGAACAGCAGTTTTCAGTTCTTTCCACAGAATCTCGATTGGATTCAGGTCTGGACTTTGACTTGGCCATTCTAATACCTGGATATGTTTATTTTTGAACCATTCCATTGTAGATTTTGCTTTATGTTTTGGATCATTGTCTTGTTGGAAGACAAATCTCCGTCCCAGTCTCAGGTCTTTTGCAGACTCCATCAGGTTTTCTTCCAGAATGGTCCTGTATTTGGCTCCATCCATCTTCCCATCAATTTTAACCATCTTCCCTGTCCCTGCTGAAGAAAAGCAGGCCCAAACCATGATGCTGCCACCACCATGTTTGACAGTGGGGATGGTGTGTTCAGCTGTGTTGCTTTTACGCCAAACATAATGTTTTGCATTGTTGCCAAAAAGTTCAATTTTGGTTTCATCTGACCAGAGCACCTTCTTCCACATGTTTGGTGTGTCTCCCAGGTGGCTTGTGGCAAACTTTAAACAACACTTTTTATGGATATCTTTAAGAAATGGCTTTCTTCTTGCCACTCTTCCATAAAGGCCAGATTTGTGCAATATACGACTGATTGTTGTCCTATGGACAAAGTCTCTCACCTCAGCTGTAGATCTCTGCAGTTCATCCAGAGTGATCATGGGCCTCTTGGCTGCATCTCTGATCAGTCTTCTCCTTGTATGAGCTGAAAGTTTAGAGGGACGGCCAGGTCTTGGTAGATTTGCAGTGGTCTGATACTCCTTCCATTTCAATATTATCGCTTGCACAGTGCTCCTTGGGATGTTTAAAGCTTGGGAAATATTTTTGTATCCAAATCCGGCTTTAAACTTCTTCACAACAGTATCTCGGACCTGCCTGGTGTGTTCCTTGTTCTTCATGATGCTCTCTGCGCTTTTAACGGACCTCTGAGACTATCACAGTGCAGGTGCATTTATACGGAGACTTGATTACACACAGGTGGATTGTATTCATCATCATTAGTCATTTAGGTCAACATTGGATCATTCAGAGATCCTCACTGAACTTCTGGAGAGAGTTTGCTGCACTGAAAGTAAAGGGGCTGAATAATTTTGCACGCCCAATTTTTCCGTTTTTGATTTGTTAAAAAAGTTTGAAATATCCAATAAATGTCGTTCCACTTCATGATTGTGTCCCACTTGTTGTTGATTCTTCACAAAAAAATACAGTTTTATATCTTTATGTTTGAAGCCTGAAATGTGGCAAAAGGTTGCAAAGTTCAAGGGGGCCGAATTCTTTCGCAAGGCACTATATATATATATATCTCAGCAAAAAAAGAAACGTACTCTCATTGTCAACTGCATTTATTTTCAGCAAACTTAACATGTGCAATTATTTGTATGAACATAATATTCAACAGACATAAACTGAACAAGTTCCATAGACATGTGACTAACAGAAATTGAATAATGTGTCAATTGTGAACGGGGGGGGGTCATAATCAAAAGTAACAGTCAGTATCTGGTGTGGCCACCAGCTGCATTCAGTACTGCAGTGCATCTCCTCCTCATGGACTGCACCACATTTGCCAGTTCTTGCTGTGAGATGTTACCCCACTCTTCCACCAAGGCACCTGAAAGTTCCCGGACATTTCTAGGGGGAATGGCCCTAGCCCTCACCCTCTGATCCATCAGGACCCAGACATGCTCAAAGGGATTGAGATCCGGGCTCTTCGCTGGCCATGACAGAATACTGACCTCCTGTCTTGCAGGAAATCACGCACAGAACGAGCAGTATGGCTGGTGGCATTGTCCTGTAAGGAGGAGCCTGCAGGAAGGGTACCACATGAGGGAGGAGGATGTCTTGAGATTTCCTGCAATGAGAACAAGCTCAGTCCGATGATGCTGTGACACACCGCCCCACACCACGATGGACCCTCCACTTCCCAATCGATCCTGCTCCGGAGTACAGGCCTCGGTGTAATGCTCATTCCTTCGTCAATAAACGCGAATCCGACCATCACCCCGGGTGAGACAAAACCGCGACTCGTAAGTGAAGAGCACTTTATGCCAGCCCTGTCTGGTCCAGCGACGGTGGGTTTTTGCCCATAGGCGATGTTGTTGCCGGTGATGTCTGGAGAGGACCTGCCTTACAACAGGCCTACAAGCCCTCAGTCCAGCCTCTCTCAGCCTACTGCTGACAGTCTGAGCACTGATAGAGGGATTGTGCGTTCCTGGTGTAGCTCGGGCAGTTGTTGTTGCCATCCTGTACCTGTCCCGCA
Source organism: Oncorhynchus mykiss (assembly GCF_013265735.2). Classification (NCBI taxonomy): domain Eukaryota; kingdom Metazoa; phylum Chordata; class Actinopteri; order Salmoniformes; family Salmonidae; genus Oncorhynchus; species Oncorhynchus mykiss. Next base: position 38,417,477 of record NC_048573.1, read on the forward strand.
GGTGTGATGTTCGGATGTACCGATCCTGTGCAGGTGTTGTTACACGTGTTCTGCCACTGCGAGGACGATCAGCTGTCCTCCTAAGGCCTAAGTCATGTTCACGCAGATGAGCAGGGACCTTGGGCATCTTTCTTTTGGTGTTTTTCAGAGTCATTAGAAAGGCCTCTTTAGTGTCCTAAGTTTTCATAACTGTGATCTTAATTGCCTACTGTCTGTAAGCTGTTAATGTCTGTTCCACAGGTGCATGTTCATTAATTGTTTATGGTTCATTGAACAAGCATGGGAAAGTGTTTAAACCTTTTACAATGAAGATCTGGGAAGTTGTTTGGATTTTTTACGAATTATCTTTGAAAGACAGGGTCCTGAAAAAGGGACATTTCTTTTTTTGCTGAGTTTATATGGGAGATACAACCATCCCAGCTCTGCAGATTTTGCTGTGAAGACACAGAATTATTAGATCATTTATTTTGGCACTGTCCATATGTAGCTTGTTTTTGGTAGCAGGTTCAGGAATGCCTGAAAAATACTGCTGAATGAGTTAGAGACGTAGGCAATCGATCAATAATATAATCACCCTGAGCAAAAAGTATTATCTTTGATTTTACAAATCTGTAGAAACTATGAGAAAAGGTTCAGAGCTTTTGTTGAAACATGCAAATTAATTACTTAAAAATCATACAATGTGATTTTCTGGATTTTTGTTTTAGATTCCCTCTCACAGTTGAAGTCTACCTATGATAAAAATTACAGACCTCTACATGCTTTGTAAGTAGGAAAACCTGCAAAATAGGCAGTGTATCAAATACTTGTTCTCCCCACTGTATATATATATATTTACAAAAAATGTATGAGGGATTGGAAATGATGCAGACAATTACATTGATAGAAGACAATCAATCTGCAATATTAAAGCTGATCTAAAAATAAAAATGATATTTTCTCTGGACTTTGGGAAGAAGGGATGAATAGAGGCTGGGTGAAGGGAGATTAGGGAACTGAGGTGGAGGTGAACTAAGCTATTTCTCTTCAATCATTATCTACTACTTACTACTACTAGCTTCATAAAACAAACTACTATTTCTACCACCACCAACCTCATAACACTACCTACTACTACCACCATCCGCATAACACTAACTACAGCACTCATTACACTAACTACTACCATCCTCAAAACACTAACTCTAGGAGGATTTCTGTAAAACGGATACAAATCCAGCATCCCAGCTCCCTTTTGTCTGAAATGTGTTTTTTCATCAATTGTTCTCTCATGTTCCTCATGTCCACTTGGAAATTAAAAATCAAATATTTCATGGGAGACAGGAGAATACTGCAGATGGACTCATGCATGTTTTATTTGTTTAGTGATCAGAGGGGTAATATGAATCCAATGGTAAAAAGTGATGGATAAAGAATTTCTATAGACCCTGTAACCACATAATTATATCTTTCTCCATCACTCAATGGAGCTGTAATGCGGAATCATCACTTTCAAGGCCTGTTTCACAGTCGTTTCTCTTCCAACTGGGCCGGGGGGGGGGGGGGGGGGGGGGTCTGGGCCAGGAACGGGAGGGGCCAGGGAGGTAGTGGGCACGTAGTAAGTAGACTGTCTGAGAGGCATGACTGTGTATCCCATTTGGGTTTAGAGTAGAATGCAATATGAGAAATTGTCATTCAAAAAGGCACAAAGAAGACGCTCTCCTACTGACACTATCGTCTCCAAAAGTTTGATCATCTCTATTTTAAGATTTACCTGTCAGCACCCACTGATGTGTATGTGTACGTGCACCCATGTGGGAAAAAACAAATCTAACCATTCCCTCTGTACATGGTAATAGCCTCATTCAGCCACCTGTCTATATGTCTGCCTCACCACATACAGTCCCTCCCCGCAGGATCCCAAATAAAGGAGGCAGAGTTCCCACTACCACCCGGAAGAGCAAATTGTCCTTCCGTCCGTCCGTCTGTCTAAGGGACAGTGTGTATTTGCTCTAGGGTATATAGCCTTAACCCTGGCCTCCTCTGCTCCAGTGTTGAGAGGAGAGGTTTTTATTCTATAAGAACAGCCTTGCTGAAGGATATGGTCAGCGTGACTCTCGAGGAAAGAGAAAACCGCCTTGGAGCTTATTGTTATCCTGCCAGCGTAATCCCTGTCCCTGTATTCCAGACAGAGTAACAGCCCAGGGCCCAAAAGGCTCGCTAGCTCCTCAGGACAACTAAACTATTTCAGCTCAGACAGCAGAGACAGCTTAACACAGCCGCTATACACACCTAATCTGCCATGGCCACAACCACCTCCCGCAGTCCAACTGCCCTCACACACACACACACACAGCAGGATGTATGTGTGTGTGAGCGCATGTGCATATGTGTGTCTCAAGACCAGTGCCCTCGTTATCTCTCCGGCCCTCCTAGCAGGACATAAGGGCCACCTGTGCATTAAAAGAGTTTGGAGTCCTTGCAGAGTATTGAAACTGCTTTAAAAAGGCCTTAAGGGAGGGCCATAACCAGTCCTCCAGGACAACACAACGCACATCATACCAACCAGGAGGCATCTTAAAGCACCTAGAAGATGATAACCCACTGGGCACAGATGTTAATTCAATGTCTATTCCACGTTAGTTCAACTTAATTGAATTGAAATGACATAGAAACAGTGTGGATTCAACCGGTGTGTGCCAAGTGGGAAGGACGCACAGTAACTCTAAGAAATCGACCACATTCGTCCTCCCTCTTCATTCCCCCTCTCGTTATGCCCTTCTCTCGGGACCAGAGGAGATGTCGAAAATCGCATGAAGAAAATATAATGGCTTCCACCTGCTTGCTCTCCTCTCTCTATCCTGCAGGATGCCTTTCTAACACACAGCTCACCCAAACACACACACACACACACACGCACGCACGCACGCACGCACTCACTACCGAAGCTCAACCATATTCCACAAAATTAACTCCATGAAGAAAGAAAAAAAAAACAGAGCCATATGCTTAACTCATCTCAGCTCACATCTCTACGAGCCTCTCTGGAAACTCTACACTCATCCCCTGCAACTCCCCACACACGCATCACAGCTGATGTTACATGTTTAGTACATTTGTGTCGACTGGCGATTCCAAATGTCTCCCCGAGGCAGCATTAACCTTTGACTTGGCTGGGTACGAACCGGGACTGCAGGATGTCTGCAGTGTCCTCACTGATCAACTCCAGCATTCAACATCCAACCAATGGCAGTCCTTCAGCCCATGATCCTCAGCATGTATGTGTCTGCAAATCTTAGTTAAATGAATCAAACAGATGGGGCTACGAGACACTGAATCATTTCCACGTCATTTGACACCGTGAAAAATAAATACACTATATGAATCCTCAAAATAAAATATAGCATATTTGAAAAAAGTTGGGAAGGTGGCGGGTGTATGGTTTAAACATATGGGGTGGGCTGGAGGGGTGGACGAGACATGATTCGAGTGGGATGTAAGAGGGAGAAAGTTTGTGAAACATGAGAGAATGATTTGACGTCAACAGTGAGAGAGACAATGACTGGGAGAGGATGCGAGAGAAAGGGAGAACTAGAAGACAAGAGAATCAGATAAAGAAAGACGGAGAGAGAGAGAGAGAGAGAGTGAAGAAGGAAGAGACAAAGGAAGCCAAAGTACAAAGATTCCCAACCTATTCTGAATGCAGTGAGGTGGTCTCTGATGGACAGTATAACTGCCGTGGCCAGTGGTTGCGCTGCGTAGAGACTTGGGGTTCAAGATGTGTAAACAGGAAATCAAAGCCAGGTTAAATCTACTTGAGAGAGGGAAGAAAAGGTAACCATCCCTTCCCTCTGGTACCGCATTTTATTCAGTCACCTGTTACTCAGTAAAAATAAAAAATTTTCACAGCCAAAAACAGTCAGAGTGTAGCACTAGCAAAAGTTACTTTTGTCCTAAATGTATTTTTGATGTGTGGAGTAAAGCCAGGTGACTACAGAGATCAATTATTTAGGGGACAACACTTGCCTGTGTTTGTACGGCTTGGATTCTACCCTCTGCTCGCACTGTTATGAATGAAGTGGTACACTCTATCCACTTTGGGTATGGTTTGTGAATCAAGAATTGGTTGTAAAAGAGGACATTCTGGGAAACTGGTTTCGAAACTAATATGAATACCCATGGTTAAATGTAAACTGTTAACTGTACTCAACACACTAGGCTTACGGCCGGTTCACAGAAGCAGTACTTTCCATGTGATCACCTTTAGGCTCGTGATGCTACTCAAGCGTGTTACATATTACAGAGCTCTGCCACAAAGACACACTGAAGCCCTCCTCCAGCAAGACCTACGGACCACAGCAAGACAAAAAAAGACCTGGCCACTGAGGGTTTTCCGAATGCAACCTGACAGGGAATTGCGGAGCCATTATCCTGGAGAAATTGCAGCTCAAATCCATTTGTTTTGTTGGGAATGTTAATGTCCTCACTGCCGGGTCTCCCAGCCTGGGAATGAGAGTGGTTGATTTAACCCTGTGGAGAGCAGCGGGGCACCGGAATATTCCACGGATATGAGAGAGCAGATGGGGTTAAGCGCTGTGAAGGAAGGTGAATGAGGGAGGGAAAGTAGAAACACACACTAAACCAAAACCTAAATGAGATCAGTCTCGCTGTTGACATAGACACACAACGCAGCCTTAGTAATGGAGTATCAGGGAGTCACTGATTCACTGTAGCGTGAACCGGCAAGTTGTGACTGCATGTGTGTGGGCGTGCACGTTTGCCTGGCTGCCTACACACGTGCATGTGTGTGTGTTTCTGTTAAGTGTATGTGCATGGTGAGCGCAAATGTGTGTGTGAAACAATCATTTAATTTTATGTCACGTGCTTTGTAAACAGCAGGTGTGGACTAATGGTGAAATGCTTACTTACAGGCCCTTCCAAACAATGCAGAGAAAGAAAATATAATATAATAAAATCATAGAAACACTTAAAAAAAACAAGTAATAACAGTAATACACAATGAGTATCGATAACTTGGGTATACACAAAGGGCACCCGTGTTCATGTGCAGGGATACGAGGTCATTGAGGTAGATATGTACATATAACTAGGAATAAAAAAACTAGTAAAACAGTAGCAGCGGTTTATGTGATTTCTACCCCCAAGTCTTAAGGCTTGGGGGTAGAAGTTGTTCAGGGTCGGTCCTGTTGGTTCCAGACTTGGTGCATCGCTACTGCTTGCTGTGCGGTAGTGGAAAGAGAGAAGTCTATGACTTGGCTGGAGTCTTTGGCTGTTTTTAGGGCCTTTCTCTCACACCGCCTGGTATAGAACTCCTGGAAGGCAAGGAGCTCGGTCCCAGTGATGTATTGGGCCGTACGCACTACCCTCTGTAGCCTTTCGGTCGGATGACAAGCAGTTGCCGTACCAAGCGTTGATGCAGCCAGTCAAGATGCTCTCGATGGTGCAGCTGTAGAACCTTGAGGATCTGAGGACCCAATGACAAATGTTTTCAGCCTCCTGCGTGGGAAGAGGATTTGTCGTGCCCTCTTCCCAACTGTGTTGGTGTGTTTGGACCATGATAGATCCTTAGTGATGTGGACACCGAGGGACTTGATGCCCTCGACCCGATCCACTGCAGCCTCGTCGATGTGAATGGGGCAGTGCTCGGCCCTTCGTTTCCTGTAGTCCACGATCAGATATTTTGTCTTGCTGACGTTGAGAGAGAGGTTGTTGTCCGGCTCCACAATGTTAGGTCTCTGACCTCCTCCCTATAAGCGGTCTAATTTTTATCGGTGATCAGGCCACTGACGTGTTCTCGGCAAACTTAATGATGATGTTGGATTAGTGCCCAGCCACTCAGTTGTGGGTGAACAGCGAGTACCGAAGGGGACTAAGAATGCACCCGAGTGGCCCGTGTTGAGGGTTAGCTTGGTGTATGTATTGTTGCCTACCCTTACCACCTGGGGATGATGTCCTTTCAGGAAGTCCAGGATCCAGTTGCAGAGGGAGGTGTTCAGTCCCAGGGCCCTTAGCTTAGTGATGAACTTGGAGGGCACTATGTTGTTGAACGCCGAGCTGTAGTCGATGAACTGCATTTTCACTTAGGTGTTCCTTTAATCCAAGTGGGAAAGGTGCAGTGCAATAGAGATTGCGTCATCTGTGGATCTGTTGGGGCGGTATGTGAATCGGAAAGGGGCCATGTTAAAAATGTCAGTGAAGACACTTGCCATCTGGTCTGCGCATACTCGGAGTACGCATCCTGGCAATCTGCCTAGCCCTGCGGCCTTGTGAATGGTAACCTGTTTAAAGATCTTACCCACATCGGCTACAGAAATCACATAGTTGTCCAGAACAGATGGTGCTCTCACGGATCGTTCAGTGTTACTTGCCTCGAAGCGAACGTAGAAGGCATTTAACTCGTCTGGTAGGCTCGCGTCACTGGGCCGCTCGCGGCTAGGTTTCCCTTTGTAATCATTGAAAGTTTGCAAGCCCTGTCACATTCGACAAGCGTCGGAGCAGGTGTAATAGGATTTGATCTTATTCCTGTATTGACGCTTTGCCTCTGATGGTTCATCGGAGGGCATAGCGGGATTTCTTATAAACATCCAGGTTAGTGTTCTTGAAAGCGGCAGCTCTAGCCTTTAGCTCAGTGACCGTTTAGCAACATCCTGCCTGTAATCCATGGCTTCTGGTTGGAATATGTACGTACGGTCACTGTGGGGACTACGTCATCGATGCACTTATTAAGGAAGCCAGTTGACTGATATGGTCCCGGAACATATTCCAGTCTGTGCTAGTGAAACAGTGTGTAAGCGTGTATGCGTGGGTTGTTCCACAAACAAACACTGCCTTTTGCGTTTGAAATTGTAGAAATTGTGCACCAATCATTAATGATATATATTTTTTATCCTGTTATATTAAATGAAAGGGCGTCAATTGGGTACGGCGGACGAGATGCTTATGTCTGCCCCCTAAAAATGAGAGTCATTGCCCCAAAGGCGGGAAGGCAGGTGACAAGCTTAGGTCCAAAATAAGCATGGAACATCAGAGGTAAAAATGGTTGTAGTAACTGCTGTTTGACCCGACATGAAACTAGAGTTTTAATCCCGGTGTTGAGCTAGTGCATAGCAGGTAGATAATTATTGTATGGCATGTGTTTGTAGAATGTTAAATCCCCTATTCGACCGAGGTGAACGAACACTACAGCGACAAGGTGATAATGGCTGGAGTCAATTTTGCTTGTTTTTGCTGTTGTCCAAATTGCATTTTAAAGGTTTTAAATTGTGTAGAAATGCAGTAAATTAACTTCAAATATATAATTTAAAGAATCATTGCAGGAGGGGGAATCCCCCCCCTGTCACTTTTCCATTAGCTGAAATAACACCCCTGATTAAATTAAGTGGCCTTTAATATAGACCTCCTAGAGAATTCAAGATTATTATTTTTTTAAATGAATAACAGCTTGCTCAAGTCCTAATAAATCAAGTGCCCTTTAATATAGACCACATGGAGAACTCAATAAATCAGATGTTTTTTTTATAATGAATAACGGCTTGCTCAAGAGCCAAAATTCAGCATTTTGACATGCCCCTCCATCAACCCTGTATAGGGTTGCAAAGCGACTGAATTTACCAAGGTTTGGGTAGTTAACAGAAAATCTATGGCAATCTATTGACCTTTTTTATAATGTATACTTTAATAATCATGAACAACTGTATTAATATATAGTATACATTTTGTATATCTGTGTCCATATTGTTCATGAGTTTTAGTAAATAGAGATATAGAGAAAATCTATCTAATCAACATTGCCATTAGTTTCAATGAACTCTGCAACTCTACCAACTATATATTGTTTCCCAACTGCCACTAGTTTAATGCCAAAACATTGACAACAAATATATAAATTACATAGTAAAATAAATATAATATATTTCATGCTGAAACCTTCATGTTAAACACCAATGTTATTCACTAAGTTAATGGTTTATATTTAGGATGTTTTACAGCTTTGCCATTCAAATTATTATTATTATTTTTAAATAATCTTATTAAAATATACAGTATTTTACATGTGATAAGGCCACACAAAGGGCCAGAGAAAATGACCTACCCAAAAAAGCCACTAAATGTCACTAAATACCAATTGTATTGGTTCCATACACATGCTTAGCAGATGTTCATGCGAGAATAGCGAAATGCTTGTGCTTCTACATCCGACAATGCGGTAACATCTAACAAGTAATCTGACAAATTCACAACAACTACCCGATACACACAAATGTAAAGGGATGAATAAGAACATGTACATATACACATATGGATGAGTGATGGCCGTGCAGCATAGGCGAGACGCAGCAGATGGTATAGAGCAGTATATACAATTGAGATGAGTGATGTAGGATATGTAAACATGATTAAAGTGGTGTTATTTAAAGTGACTAATGATATCTTTATTAAGTCCATTTATTAAAGTGGCCAGAGATTTGAGTCTGTATGTTGGCAGCAGCCTCTCTATGTTAGTGATCGCTGTTTACCAGTCTGATGGCCTTGAGATAGAAGCTGTTTTTCAGTCTCTCCTTCCCAGCTTTGATGCACCTGTACTGACCTTGCCTTCTGCATGATAGCGGGGCGAACAGGCCGTGGCTCAAGTGGTTGTTGTCCTTGATGATCTTTTTGGCCTTCCTGTGACATCGGGTGCTGTAGGTGTCCTGGAGGGCAGATAGTTTGCCCCCGGTGATGCGTTGTGCAGACCTCACTACCCTCTGGAGAACCTTGCGGTTGAGGGCGGTGCAGTTGCCGTACCAGGAGGTGATACAGCCCAACAGGATGCTCTCGATTGTGCATCTGTAAAGGTTTGAGAGTGTTTTAGGTGACAAGTCAAATTTCTTCAGCCTCCTGAAGTTGAAGAGGTGCCGTTTCGCCTTCTTCGCCACGCTGTCTGTGTGGGTGGACTATTTCAGTTTGTCCGTGATGTGCACGCCGAGGAACTTAAAACTTTCCACTACTGTCCCGTCAATATGGATGGGGGGGGGGGGGGGGGGGTACTCCCTCTGCTGTTTCCTGAAGTCCTCGATCATCTCCCTTCTTTAGTTGACGTTGAGTGAGAGGCTATTTTCCTGACAGGGCCCTCTTCCTCGAGGGCCCTCACCTCCTCCGTGTAGGCCGTCTCGTCGTTGTTGGCAATTAAACCTACCACTCGCGTCTACTACAAACTTGATGATTGAGTTTGAAGCGTTCATGGCCACGCAGTCATGGGTGAACAGGAAGTACAGGAGAGGGCTGAGAACACACTCTTGTGGGGCCCCAGTGTTGAGGATCAGCGGGGTGGAGATGTTGTGTCCTACCTTCATCACCTGGGGGAGGCCCGTCAGAAAGTCCAGGACCCAGTTGCACAGGGTGGGGTCGAGGCCCAGGGTCTCGAGCTTAATGACGAGTTTGGAGGGTACTATGGTATTAAATACTGAGCTGTAGTCAATGAACAGCATTCTTACATAGGTGTTCCTCTTGTCCAGATGGGATAGGGCAGTGTGCAGGCGATTGCATCGTCAGTGGACCTATTGGGGCGGTAAGCAAATTGGAGTGGGTCTAGGGTGTCAGGTAGGGTGGAGGTGATATGATCCTTGACTAGTCTCTCAAAGCACTTTATGATGACAGAAGTGAGTGCAACGGGGCAATTTAGTTCAGTTACCTTAGCTTTCTTAGGAGCAGGAACAATGGTGGCCATCTTGAAGCATGTGGGGACAACAGACTGGGATAGGGATTGATTGAATATGTCCGTAAACACACCAGCCGGCTAGTCTGCACATGCTCTGCTCATTGAAAGATTTAAAAATTCTGGTAGTTTACTGGTAATATACCCTCCCTTTGCAACCCTAACCCTGTATCACGTCTAAGAAGATTTCAACTCACTTCTGTAATCCAAAAATGTATCCAAGTTTCACCATTGTAAAGCCCTAGTTATTTTGTTGCTTTGACAGTCATTTCGGAAGATAATGATTTATTTAATGTGATCAGTGATTCATTTACGTCCGTCTCTCATTTAAAAGGACAACCCTGTTCCGTGAAGTGAACTCTCGTTTTAATATGGTGAAACAATTATGATTATTTTTATTCAAAAGAAACATTGAACATCTAATAGTCAAATCATAGCTATTTCCACTCCTTTTTTGGGGCATTTTCTGGTGGTTTTTGGTGGAAAACTGAGCGGGTCGAGCATAACACTTCAACCACGTTACCCATAGATAGACAGGCTAAAAGATGTCTTAGCAATGTAATGTTTGGGGTGAAGCTTGCATTATATTGCCACTACCTGTTGCACTATTTATGGCTGATTTAAGATGAAAACGCCAACCCTGTCAGCCGTGTTCATTTATTTGCCACTTAATGTAGTAATTTTGAAGTTAAACTTGTACTCTTGATGACAGAATGTTTAAAAAAATTAGGTGAAATCAATTTTTATATTTTTACCAAGTTATACTTCTCAAAAGGCACCGAATTGGTGGAACGACCCGCAAATGAACATTTATATCCCTGGTTGCTATACAGCATGT